>NC_083575.1:76184523-76484523 GCF_027579695.1 Neoarius graeffei | reverse complement strand
TGTTACAAAAGAGGTCAGACCCCTCAACAAATAAATCGAAACGAGCGTAAAAGGACAAAAGGCCTACCACGACCAAAAAGCCTCCCATCACGAATATCAAATAGGCGACAAAGTCCTATATTTTAACTTTACCAAGCCGGTAGGAGTTTTTAAAAAAAAAAGTTCCTACCACATTGGTAGGGACCTTTCGATCGTAGGAAAACTGTTCCCCGTCGCGTATTGCATTAGGACATCCAGGCCTAATCAAACGCCCTCATATCGATGGGTCCATAACAATCAAATCAAGCCTTTTGAACAGTCCTCACTCCAAAGGGGGGGACAATAGTTAGGTCCATCCTGTCCACCTAACTTGTACACCTCACTCACCCATAAGCGTACACTGACATTCCCAGTTACATTCACCAACCCAACACCTTTCCGGAAGATTAGGTTTACCAACCCAAACACTAATACTTCTTTTCTTTCCTTCATTTCTTCTCTTTTCTTGTTTTTTATGTGTAGGAAATGAAGTATACATGTTTCATGCTAAATGTTCAATTTTTTTAATAGATGTGATTCTGACCTAGTTAGATAGTGATTATATGCCCAAATGCCTATAGAGTGATTATATGCCCAAATGCCTCTGCCTCCAACTGTCTTACTAGGACTCATGAGTTTACACAGTTTTCACAGGACATCATGAACTGTACAGAGCAAAGCCACCTCAAGGACTATGGACATGTGGACTGTACAGTACTGTGCTCTCAGTGCTACGACTCTGTCATACCCCTGAGACCAAAAGGGGGAATGTAAGTACAACCACAGTCCCTTTTAAAACTACAGATCCCACCAACCAACTTCCGCGTTGACCTACGTCACGCCTGGGCGGGATCACCTACGTCACATCCTCCATGAAGCCATGAGTAACTAAGGCACACTTCATTCTTACTCTCTCGCCGACAGTCACGTCCCATCTAAGGACTACAAATCCCATCAACCACTTCCACGTTGACCTACGTCATGGCTGGGCGGGATCACCTACGTCACATCCTCCATGACGTCACTTCCACCCCAACTCTATAAGTGACCCGGAAATGCTCAGCTCGCTCTCTCTCGTCTGGACCAGCGTCTAAGGCACAAAGAGATCCGCTCGTCAGAGCAACCCCAATAAAGACGTCTTTCTATCAAGAACAGAATTTAGCGCTTTTCTTTTGGTTCACCATTGGCCACGGTAGACCCCAGAATCGCGCGAATTTTAACTCAGTCGAGTTACAACCGGTTTTGTTTGTCTATTATAGTAACGTTACGAACTGCCACCCAAAACAGTTCATTTATAGTTAGAAGCGACCGGATTCCTTCTAATTAAAGTGCTGTGCACATTGTTTGATTAGAGACTTTCTTCCCACGAACTATGAAGTGTCGGACCAAGAATTCTCTGCTTTCTACAGAAGCGACTCACGTGCTCCTGTGGACTCCAAAAGTTTCGGAACATCTCTATAATCTTGCACTGGGAGCAAGATACTGAAGTAAGAGACTGGCATTTGGGCAAAAACTAGTCTTAGGAATTAGCTTTATTAAGCAGTGTGAATTTAAACTCAGGAACGGTTTAATTGTGTACACTGTAAACAAGTAGGATGTTGAATTGATTGTTCTATTTTGTTTGATTTCTCAATTGTTAACAGATAGGCTTTTGCATGCTCTTTATTCCTTTCTAACACTTTAATTTCATTATTACACATATTCTGACCTCATCAAGATTTCAGTGGATTTAGTAGTGTTATAAGCTAGCTTAGCTAGCAACACACGGCTAATTCTTTTGTCTCATTAGCATCCAGGGCTAATTGTATTGTCTCAAGGGACCACGAGGTCGTCACCCTCCCCCCCCCACACACAAACACATCTTAATTAGCAACCAAAGCTAACTCTCTTGTTTTACTTAGAAACACGTGGCCACAACACACTCACACACACACACGCACACACGTTCACACACACGCTCATCAAGTATATCATATTTGTATATAATGTATTCAGCTGATATTATTCATTTTTATCTTTGTTATAATAAATTCAATTATTACTGAAACTGTGTGTTTATTTGTTGTACCGATATTTTTGGAAGTTGCCCAATCTCAAAAGAATTCCAAGGTGCATATGAGTTATGTAATACGGTAAGTGATCATAATAATTTGGAATATACCATAATTTAGCTGTTTGGTAATTTATTATTAAGCACCAAAATTAATGGTATTAATTAATGAGACTGATTTAATGAGATTGATCACTTAACACCAACTGCACCTACACTGATTACATCAAAGATGAAGAGAAAGGGTACAACTGGTTACTGAGAAGACTCATGAAAGAGGACACAAAGAAGGAATATAAGGACAAGCAAAAGAACAAGAGAGAAAAAGAATGTAAAAAGAAAGTGCTGCATGGGCAGTACCCTAAGTTAACAGAAAAACATGATGTGAAGAAGACCTACAAGTGGCTCAAGAACGGATACATGAAAAAGGAAACTGAAGGACGCATTACTGCGATACAGGATCAGGCACTACCAACACGATGGAGGAAGGTTAACATAGAAAAACAAGTAGGAACAACAAAATGCAGAATGTGTAACGAGAGGGACGAAACTATGTTTCACATTCTCAGCGAGTGTAGTAAACTTGCACAATGAATGAATAAATGAATGAATTTATTTATTTCGAACATGTATAAAAAAATGTATGTAACTATTTGTACATACAAAAGAAAGAACATGAGAAAGTGACAAAAAAATTAATAAATAAAATACATAAAGAGCTCAGACATTACAATACACCGCACATTGTTCGAAAAAGGAGTGGCAAGAAGTACAATACTTTTTTAAATTTCCCACCCCTTTTTAACTACCCCGAAATCCAAACTTCATTAATACACCTAAAAAAAAATACCTATATACCATATATACATTTCATGAATATCTATATAATTACAAAAATAGATATATACTTCACACCATATATATATATATATATATATATATATATATATATATATATATATATATATATATATACACACTTCCTAAATATCTATATAAATATCTACAAAATGAACACATACTACATTCCATATATACACTTCACAAATATCTATATAAATATATAATTACAAAAAATATATATACTATATAACATATATACACTTCATAAATATCTACATAACTATATAATTACAAAAATAAATATCTACTACATACCTATCCCTGTAAATATGAATATATAAACTATCTCCATAAATAAATACATACCATATATACCATATACTAAATTAGTTCTAATATAACAATCAACCCTATTCTATTTATCCCTCATCATTTTTCATTAACATACTTCCTCTTCTATATACTTGTTTAAAAATATTTTTTGTACCTTTTTTTAAACAGATTTATATTTGCACTTTGTTTTATTTCTGTCTCCAGTCTGTTCCATAAAGTCACCCCACAGCTCGATACGCACGTTTTTCATATTTGTTCAAACCTTTGGTTTTTTAAAATTTAGGTCTCCCCTTAGATTATATCCCCCCTCTCTCTCACTAAACATTCCTTGTATATTTTTTGGCAATAGATTATTTCTCGCTTTATACATTATTTGTGCTGTTCTGAATTTGACCAGATCCATAAATTTCAACATGTGTGATTTTATGAATAGTGGGTTTGTGTGATCTCTGCATCCTGTTTTGTTTATTGTCCTTATTGCTCTTTTCTGTATTGTACATATCGGCTGCAGAGTGGTTTTGTAGGTGTTTCCCCAGACTTCAACACAGTAAGTCAGATATGGCAAAAATAATGAGTAATATAGAGTATACAAAGATTTGCAATCAAGAATATGTTTTGTTTTCCACAGAACTGCCGAGCACTTTGCCAGTTTTGCTTGTACGTATCCTACGTGAGGTTTCCAGCAGACTTTATGATCCAAAATCACACCAAGAAATTTAATTTCCTGTACCATTTCTATCTTAGTATTGTCTATTATCAATTCTACATTACAATCTATTTTGTGTCTCCCAAACAACATGATCTTTGTTTTGCTTAGATTTAATGATAATTTATTTTTGTCAAACCATAGTTTTAGTTTATTTATTTCAGTTGTGATTGTCTCTAAAGTCCGCTGCAAATTCTCCCCGGAACAAAAAATATTGGTATCATCTGCAAACAAAAATTTCAGTACTCGCAAAATTCTACATATGTCATTAATATATAATATGAATAATTTCGGACCTAATATTGACCCCTGTGGTACCCCGCATGTAATGTTCATGAAATCAGATTTATGGTCACCTATCTGCACAAACTGTTGCCTGTTTCTTAGATAGCTCGACAGCCAGCTCCACCCAACTCCCCTAACCCCACACTTTTCTAGTTTACTTAATAACATACTATGATCAATGGTATCGAATGCTTTTTTTAGGTCCACAAATACTCCAATTGCTATTTTTTTATTATCTATACATTTTGTGATTTCCTCTATTAGTTCCATTAGTGCCATCGATGTTGATCTGTCCGTTCTGAATCCATATTGACTGTCTGTAAGGAGATTGTGTTTTTCAATGAATTTGTCCAGTCTATCTGAAAAAAGTTTTTCGAGTATTTTGGAGAATTGGGGGAGTAAAGAAACAGGCCTGTAGTTTGTGAAATGGTGTCACTTTTGCAATTTTCATTTTGTCTGGAAATGTACCGTACCTGATTGAAAAGATAAATTGCAGATGTAGGTGAGTGGTTTCACAATTCCCTCAATAACTGCCTTTACTGTTAACATGTCTATATCATTCCAGTCTGTAGAGGTTTTGTTTTTACATTTTCTTACAATTTGGATAATTTCTTCCTCATCAGTTGCAGTTAGAAAAATTGTACTTGGATTTCTGTCCCCCATATCTTCTATGTCCCCACATTGTGTTGTCTCGGGTTCCTTTATTTTTGCCGCTAAATTTGGTCCCACATTTACAAAGAATTGGTTAAAACCATTCACCACATCCTCCATATTTTTTATGGTCTTGTCATTTTCAGTGTAGTACTCTGGGTAATTTGTAGTTTTGGATCCATTTCTCACAATACCATTTAGTACAGTCCATATACCTTTAATATTGTTTTTATTTTTCTCCACTAATTTATTATAATAGTCTTTCTTACATATCCTCATAATATTAGTTAATTTATTTTTATATTTTTTATATTTTTCCTCTGCAGGGGCGGTTTTAGGAAATCTGAGGCTCTGGGCAAAGGACAATTTGGAGGCCCCCCTCAACCCCAACCCATACATCTGTAATAATAATGAGATGATGAATCATACGTACTGACGAACAATATTTATTGTGAACACATGGAAATGATTGAAAAAACCCAATAAAGATCACTGAATATCTGAATATAAGCTGTGTGTGTGTGTCTGCCAGTGTTGCCAGATACTGCTGACGTTTTCCAGCCCAAAATATGTTCAAAACCCGCCAAAATGCACTTAAAACCGCCCAAAATGTAAAATGTACTTGATGCCTATCTTGTAAAGTAAAAATATGCAGCTAAAGACCAGTATACTATTTGTAAATCGAACAGCAATGCAAACAACTTCTAAATGGCAACATGAGACCATCAGTGCTGGAGGTGAAAAATCTTCTGTCTGGTACTCGGCTACGTATGGTTGAATCAGATTATAACTTTGCAATCATCTGCTGTGTTCTGAATCCTACATGCACCA
Organism: Neoarius graeffei; assembly: GCF_027579695.1. Classification (NCBI taxonomy): domain Eukaryota; kingdom Metazoa; phylum Chordata; class Actinopteri; order Siluriformes; family Ariidae; genus Neoarius; species Neoarius graeffei. The sequence goes on along the minus strand of NC_083575.1, from coordinate 76,478,806 downwards.
GTAGGTGACGCACACGCATAATATCATGTAGGCTATGTTAGGCTACGATGCATATCTGACATCTGCATTGCTGAGGTTATTTATTTTTTATTTGTCTTTTATTTATTTATATTTTTATTTATCCTGCTTGTTTTATTAATTTAATAGGCCTAGTTATTCTACTTAATTTATTTTTGTCTACATCCATGTATTTTCTTCATCTGTTATCCTGATTTTTGTGGATTTGTTTGATTGTACCTGTTTTATATACTTCAATTTAAAAAAAAGTTAGGCTACGATGCATGGTTGAATGTAACATGAGAAGAGAAAATGGAGAATGGATTGCGTCATTCTTATTTACTAGTTTATGAGTTCAGTTTCTGCACTACACTGCACACATTCATATTAGTCTTACAGTTATCTGACATCCTGCAGTATGTCAGATAACCATGGGCGCCGCCAGGGGGGGAAAGGTTAGAACAATTCTAGGGGCCCAGCACTGCCATGGGGCCCTTTAAGGGGCTGATAATATGCTTTTAATGATTTTAATAAGACTTTTGAAATAACAACAATGCAATATTCCATCTGGTAAAATGAGCTAATTGAACAAGGTTGTCTATTTCTTGAGTTCTTCAACATATTGTCATTTAACCCTCCCCCTTTTGCGAAATGGTACGGTCCAGTTCTGGTAGAAGCGCGATGCGTTAAATCTGTGTGCTGATCAGTGCAACGCTACTTGCTGCTGTGTCGCGGTGCAGCAGCCAGCCAGCCAGCAGTGGAGTGCGTACAGTCTATGATCGCTAAATATGAAGAGTGGCTGTCAAAAACGTAAAGAAAGGCAGCTGAAAGCTGAGAGGGACCGGAGAGGCAGGCTCAGTTTTTCCCAAAGAAAGGTAGCTATCGCTCACATGTGTGTTCAAAATATTAGCGAATGGTAAATGAACAGTATGAACGTGGTTGGATTAGCCTATCAAGAGAACACTTTTACAGTTTGTACAGTGACATTTTTTCCATTTTAATAACTGAACTACTTGTGTGATTAAAGTGTTGCTAATGTAACAGACGTTGTGTTGTTCACCAGTCTTTTTATTCTGAAGAAATGAGACACAAATACACTGCTGAGGACGGGCTGCAAACGTCCAGTGGCATTGGCGCTTTATTTCCAAACCAAACTGAAAGAGGCCAGCGCCTCGTTCCCATAACTACCTGCGCTCTTAAAGGGCCAGTGCAGAATTTCCCCACCACTACACACAATGGCAAGTGGAAAAAAATAAACCCGTTACACTAATAACGGACACCAGTCAAGTGTTTGACATGGTTACGTGTGTCGAATGTTCACACGTTCTAAACCATTGGTTTCAACCATTGGCTAATACATAAAATGTAATAACAAAGTCACAAACTCAAGGTCCATGGGCTATCAAAAGTCAAATAATGACAATAGTGCAATTGTGACGAGGGTGGGCAAAGTTGGAGGGCCCAAAATTCTAATCTTTCATGGGGCCCAAAATTTCTGGCAGCGCCCCTGCAGATAACTCATCCACAGCATTAATCGAGGTGTGGCAAGCAACGTATGTTGCTATCCGTAGTTCACGATGTTTCTGGTCATCACAGATATCGGTCGTGTTAGCTCACCTCACCGTAAAAGTTCTGACCGTTGGCTGGCACCTCATCTTGTGCTTTTTAGTTGCAGCGTGGTCTTTCAAGTCCTTGAGGTGAGCTCTTATGTCGGTGTTGCAAACTTTGCAGTGTGCCTTCTCTCCGTCATTCGATGAAACTGTCCATAACTTTAAATCTGGGTCGTTTTCCCACTCCTTTCTGTACTTTTTTTTGTATTTTGCCCACTTTGGCATCTTGACTAGCCGTCGTTCACTAACTGCACTCTGTGTCATGTGATGCCCGCGATCTCTGATTGGGTCACAGAAGTGTTTAATATGGATTGGATTGGATGTAGACTAGTGGACGTAGATAGTACATAGAATGTGCTGCATCAAAGTCCTTCTAAGGCCCATGTGTCAAACTCAAGGCCCACGGGCCATTTAAGGCCTGCCAAACAATTATATCCGGCCCGCGAGACCATTTTACATTATCGTTATTAATGGCACGGTGATATGATGCGCTGATAACACACAAACCGCATGTCCCATAATGCAGCGCACCAACATTCCCGCGTTATTCAAGTCAAGCGTCTGTTACTGTCTCTATGGTTACTGTCTGTAAAGCTAGCCTTTGACAATGGCGAAAAGAAAAGTTGATTCAGAAAATAGAGCCTTTCAAAACAGATGGGAGGCTGATGTTTACTAACATTGTTGTAAAGAACACAGCGTTTCTTGGTGTATGAGGCAGTGATATGCTGTCAACTCACCGGTGCAGTTCTCCTGCATCTTTACTCGCATCCTTCCCATGAGCCCACTTTTTTCACTGCACATTGCCGGTGCTCCATCGGTTGTAAGTCCAACAAGTTTGTCCCGGGGAAGTTTCATTTCTCGTCCCGCAACACTGTGCAGTCTTTCCCCTTACTGTCCATGAACTGACAAATGTCCTACCTGGGGTTGAAAGTCTCGATAGATGCCCAGCATTTTGGCGGGTATACAGGCTACCGGCTTCCGCGAGTGACGCATATATTGAGAGACAAAAAAAATATAATTTTATTTTAATATTTCAAGATCACAATAATGTTCCAATTTAGAACTACAATAAAAAACAAACTAACAAAAATAAAATGCACTTTAATTGGATACTTATAAAATTTACTTCCCCAAGCCGCACAGAGCCGCAGCATAAAGGATGAAAGAGCTGCATGCGGCTCCGGAGCCGCGGGTTGCCGACCCCTGCCTTGGAACATCACCCCTACAGACCTCCTGGCTGTCAATGAATGGTTTCAAAGAAGCAAGCAAGTGCGGGAAGCTGCCCACCAACATATCGACCAAGCCACTCAAAGACACAAAGAAAACACTGATTGGGGTGAAAAACCCCGAGTAACAACCTGGGGACAGAACATGGAAACTTTACATGGTCAAATATCCCCCCCCCCAAAAAAAAAGTAGGTCCATCAGTAAGCCTATGCGATTATAACATTGATCTCTAAAGAAGGAAAAATTTTTACACTGATGATCCACTGATGATGAGTGTAATGTTGGCACTCAATGTCAGAATATTCAATCTAGCATGCAGTGCAAATTTATTTTTAATTTGCATTATTTCAGTCATTTGCTTTCTATGCTTCTTCCAGAACCTCTGTTTCATGATGAGATAATTAAGCTTCAGTAATGCAGTATGGTATTCCTTGCTAAGATATCAATTAGATAACTGAAAAAAATGAGCATAATGGATTATCAAGATAAGTTCTTGTTTTACAATGATTATCATAATGATATGTCGAAAATATATCAATAAATGAGAAACCCACACTCATGAACCACAGCCCTCAGGGTTTATTTTCCATATTGAACAGAAAAGAAAAAGTGATGGCGGCACGATGGTGTAGTGGTTAGCGCTGTCGCCTCACAGCAAGAAGGTCCGGGTTCGAGCCCCGTGGCCGGCGAGGGCCTTTCTGTGTGGAGTTTGCATGTTCTCCCCGTGTCCGCATGGGTTTCCTCCGGGTGCTCCGGTTTCCCCCACAGTCCAAAGACATGCAGATTAGGTTAACTGGTGACTCTAAATTGACCGTAGGTGTGAATGTGAGTGTGAATGGTTGTCTGTGTCTATGTGTCAGCCCTATGATGACCTGGCGACTTGTCTAGGGTGTACCCCGCCTTTCGCCCGTAGTCAGCTGGGATAGGCTCCAGCTTGCCTGCGACCCTGTAGAAGGATAAAGCGGCTAGCGATAATGAGATGAGATGAGAAAAAGTGATAAACTAGACAAGCTCACAAACTGTGCAGCTATGGGTCTGTGAGATTCTTACTAAAACTCAATTCCAAAAAGTTTGGACACGGTGTAAAACTGGTCTCCTAACGAAACTGACACAGTTTTCTGCCTGGGTTCGGGGGAACCCGCCTGTCCTGCCGGAACGTTTGCGGCTGGTTACGCGTGGGAGCAGTGGCGAGTCGTGTGCCTGGCGATTCTTTCTGTGGAGGACATTGAAGATATCTACCTATTCGGAACCATGATTACAGGACTTTTGCTGATTGGATTAGGCATTGCCCTGGTATATTGAGGAAATCAGACAACGGTGACAGCTGTTCAAAGCCCCACAAAGCTGCCCGATATGATTGAAGTGGTGGGCAAAGCTGTCGGCACTCAGACTGTGGATATTCAAAACTTGAACCACAATATGGTTGTTATCTTGGAGAAGCTTTTGGCTTTGCAAGGAATAATTTTTTCGGAGACCAATTTGAACAGAATGGATGGAATGGACAGATATGGACGAGCGGTGTGGACGTGCAAAGACTGCATCTGGAAAGACCAAACAATTTATATCTTATCGACATTCAGCTCCCTGAGACAGCACCAGCCTCGGTTAAGGCCGTTGCTGAGGCAACATTTCCCCCTGAAGGTCACTGCTGGGAGATGCTCTCGCATTCCTCGCATTCCTTCTCCAACTTTCCGCGGTCGCCATTTTCACCCCCATTGTAACAAGCGGGTGCATGACCAGCGCCTTCATGGCTGCAGGAGCGGACGGCTGCTTGCTTGTGCTGGGTTACCTCTACCTCCTCCCCACCCCACCCCCCTTACCCCCCACCCCTGATTGCCCCCTCCTTTCCCCCCCTCAAGTCCCGTGTTTAAAGTGTACTTGTGTTATTGTGTGCTTATGTGCAAAAGTTTTTTAAATGTTCCCACACTGTACTCCTGACAGGAGCATAGTGTGTGTGTGTGTGGGGGGGGGGTTCTTTTTTTCTCATCTCTCCTCATGTTGTGTTTCCTTTTCTTTTATCCCTGTCTTCCTGTCCTGTTCCCCCTCTGTAAGGACAGGTTGATGGTCAATTTCACCGGCAACAGTGATAAAGGGTTCATTCATTCATTAAAACATAAATAAAAACAGAATGCAATGATTTGCAAATCATGGAATTCCTATATTTCATTGAAAATAGTACAGTGACAACATATCAAATGTTGAAACTGAGAAATTTTATTGTTTTTTAATTTTTATTTATTTTTTAAAATATATGTTCATTTTGAAATGTATGCCAGCAATGTATTTCAAACAAGTTGGTACAGGGCCATGTTTACCACTGTGCTGCATCACCTCTACTTTTAACAACATCCAGTAAACAGTTGGGAACTGAGACTAAGTGCTCTAGATTTGTGAGTGAAATGTTGTCCCATTCTTGCCTGATATACAATTTCAGCTGCTCAGCAGCTAGGGGTCTCCTTTGTCGTATTTTGTGCTTCATGCTGCACCAAATGTTATCAAAGGGAGACAGGTCTGGATTGCAGGTAGGCCAGTTTAGCACCTGGACTCTTTTACTATGGAGCCATGCAGTTGTAATATGTGCAAAATGTGGTTTGGCATTGTCTTACTGAAATAAACAAGGCCTTCCCTGAAAAAGACAGCATCTGGATGGCAGCAAGTTGCTCCAAAATCTGTATATCATGAAGCATTAACAGGGCCTTCCCAGATGTGCTAGCTACCCATGTCATGTGCACTTATGCCCCCATACCATCACAGATGCTGGCTTTTGAACTGTGTGCTAACATGCGGGATGCTCCCTCTTCTCTTTAGTTTGGAAGATGCGGTGTCCATTATTTCTAAAAATAATTTCAAATTTCGATTCATCAGACCACAGGACAATTTTCCACTTCACCTCAATCCATTGTAAATGAGTTCAGGCCCAGAGAAGGCGGCAGTGTTTTGGACATTGTTTATATCTGGTTTTAACTTGCATTTGTGGACACAGTGATGAACTGTATTCACAGACAATGGTTTTCAGAAGTGTTCCTGATCCCATACAGTGATGTCCACTACAGAATCATGTCTGTTTTTAACACCGTGTTTCCTGAGGGCCCGAAGATCACGGCCATCCAATATTAGTTTTTGGCCTTGTCCCTCGTGTACAGAGATTTCTCAGAATTCTCTGAATCTTTTAATGATATTATGTACCATAGATGATGTGATCCCCAAATTCTTCACAATTTTACACTGAGGAACGTTATTTTTAAATTGGTGCACTGTTTGCCCACACAGTCTTTCACAGACTGGTGAACCCCTCCCATCCTCCCATCCAAGTTGAGTGGGCCAATCAAGAAATCAGCACATTCCTTCATATCCTCTGTTCAGATAATCAAGAAGATTATGTTTCCTCCCATGCGCAGAACTCCCTGCAACACTCTGCTACCCAGCTGACACCCTTTAAATGTGTATTAGGCTTCCAGCCCACCTTGTTCCCTTGGAACATCACCCCTACAAACCTCCTGGCTGTCAATGAATGGTTTCAAAGAAGCAAGCAAGTGCGGGAAGCTGCCCACCAACATATTGACCAAGCCACTCAAAGACACAAAGAAAACACTGATCGTCACTGGGGTGAAAAACCCCGAGTTACAACCTGGGGACAGAGTGTGGAAACTTTACATGGTCAAATATCTCCCCCCCCCAAAAAAAAAAAAAGTAGGTCCATCAGTAAGCCTATGTGATTATAACATTCATTTCCAAAGAAGGAAACATTTTTACACTGATGATCCACTGATGAGTGTAATGTTGGCACTCAATGTCAGAATATTCAATCTAGCATGCAGTGCATATTTATTTTTAATTTGCATTATTTCAGCCATTTGCTTTCTACGCTTCTTCCAGAACCTCTGTTTCATGATGAGATAATTAAGCTTCAGTAATGGTGTGGTATTCCTTGCTAAGATATCAATTAGATAACTGAAAAAATGCTAATTAACCTAATTAGTTTTTCAAACATTAGACAACTTTTCCAGCCTGTTGTTGCCCCTGTCCCAACTTTTTTGAAACGTTGCTGGCATTAAATTCAAAGTGAGCATATATTTTTCAAACAATAAATTTTTCCAGTTTCAACATCCGATATGCTGTTTTTGTACTATTTTCAATGAAATATAGGATTTCCATGGTTTGCAAATCATCGCATTCTGTTTTTATTTATATTTTACATAGCATCCCAACTTTTTGGAATTGGGGTTGTACTATTAACTGTATTGACCGCCAAACTGGTAGAACAGTACAATTACTTAGATAAATTTAACAGGCTAAACAGAATGTAGCCTACTTATATAATTTATTACACAGTGCCCTATAAAAAAAATATTCCTGTAACCTGTGGTGTTTTAAGACTGTTGTGCTGCTAAACTCAGTGATCACAGTCTGCTGTGTTATTGTTGAGTCCTGATTGGTCCAGAGCAGCATGCACAGTGCACATGCTGGGGTAGATATACCATACACCCAATGTGTGTTGGGGAGATGCAGCAGGTGTGTCACACGTCTTTTGTAAATTAATCATACTTCAAATAGACAGTAACACAATCCAAACTAGGAGGAAGGAAAGAAAACAAATGACTTGATTGTGGACGACAAATGGAAACCTGCAGGAGAGCACGCCACTGTTCATGTCAACACAACAAGAATGTAAAGTGTTCAGTTTAAAATTCCTTGGCATCCATAAACACCCACACAATGGTGAAGAGCCAAGCAGAGAGTTTAGACTTCCTGGAATTGCTTACTTCTCTACTTCCTTGGAATGTCCCTGGACATTCACAATCTTTTTTTTGTGGCAACATCGAGAGCATTCGCAGTGGATGTGTTACAGCTGGGTGTGGCAGATGTTTTGCTGTTGACCTCATGGACCTACAGAGAATGTTCTCTACACAGGACATTTACCTTGAATGTTGCCTGAGAAGACTAAAAAAGATCATCAAGGACAGCAGTCATCCAGGCCACCCGCTTTTTCAGTTGCTTCCATCTGGAGCGCACAAATACACAAAAATTCCCAGTTACTTTCCCCTGAAACAGTCAGTGACAGCATATTCTCCAGCCATCTTTTTGCCCATATATTTTCACTACTTTGCACACTGACCACTAACTACACTTTCCACCATACTTATATATTTGATTTACACTTCATCTATTTTTATATATTGCAATTTTTTTTATCTTGTCAACATTTTGTATTTGCACATTTGTATTTTTTGTTTGCAATTTGCTAGATGCTTACCAGTATTTGTTTGTGAAACTACCACAAGAATCAGTGTGCAGTTTTGTTACATGCTCTAGGGAGGCATGAACAATCAAAAAAGGGGTGGTGACAAACCCAAAGCGCAAGACAACATGAGGTAAAAAAAAAGGTGAAATTTATTTACAAGAATGCTTAACAAAAGGTAATAGAAAAAAACAGAATGCAAAGTCCAACAAGGAGGATGGCAGCCCCAGGAGCCAACCCTCCAACCAAGCAAACAGACACGAAGTGGCAAGGCGAGCGTGCAAAAACCCCAAAACCCTCTCTCCCCTCTAACAGGTAGAAGCACCGGTTTATATAGGCCTTCCTCAAGTAGAAACAGGTGAAAGGAGGAGGAGCCAACACAAACTGCTACACCTGAGGAGAGAGAAAGACACACAAGAAAGGAGAAACATGCACACATACAAACACGAGGCGTAATACGCAACACCCCCACCACCAAAAGTTCAACCCATGACGATGAATGAATGATGACGTCATCCAAATATGCTTCACAATTAGAAACTCCAGCAAGCACTTTATTCATCAAACACTGGAAGGTAGAGGGCGCATTCTTTAAACCAAACGCCATTACAGAATACTGCAGGAAACTGTCTGATGTAACAAAGGCAGAAATTTCAGCAGCTCTGGGTGTCAGCGGTACTTGCCAGTACCCCTTCAAAAGGTCTAATTTGGTAACAAACGAAGCCGAACCCACCCCATCAACACAGTCTTCCATGCGTGGTAATGGAAATGAATTGGACTTGGTGATGGCATTAACCTTCCTATAGTCTATGCAAAAACGATATGTACCATCCGGCTTTGGGACTAAAAGACAGGGCGAACTCCACGCACTAAAACTTGGCTGAGCTAAACCATGTTCAACTAAATAAGCCACTTCGGACTTCATGATTGCACGTTTAGATGGATTTACCCGATACGGATGTTGCTTAATCGGCGCATAGCCTTGCGTATCGATGTCATGGCTCAGCACATTTGTTAAGGACGGCACATCAGAGAACAACTCAGGAAACTGTAAAATAAGACGTTGCATGTCAGTTGCATAAGACACGGGCAAATAAGACAAAAATGAAGGCAAGTCTTTCAAAATCTCAGAATTTTTAAAGCGAGCGCAAAACACTGGCACATCGCCGAAATTGAGGCCATCCTCTTCAGACAGAGGAAGAGGCGCTACTGCTGACACTGTTGCAACAGTTACCGGAGAATCACTGCTCTCACCTTCTCGTGTCACATAGGGTTTCAACATATTGATGTGACACACACGCGTTTTCCGCCCTCTGTCAGGCGTTTTTACCACATAATCAATCTCATAAGGGCCAAAGAATTTGGCGGACAGTGACAAACCAAGCATGGACAGTAAAACCAACACTTTATCCCCTTTTACAAAAGAGCGCTGCACAGCCTTGCGATCAAAGCGTTTTCATTTTTCTCTGCGCCGAGGACAAAGCCTCCCGAGCGCACTCGCAAGCTCTGTGCAGTCGTTCTCAAAATGAACTCACGTAGTCAAGAATGTTACACTTCTTATTAGACTCTCCCGACTCCCAATTTTCTTTAAGCAGTTTCAGAGGACCGCGAACTGTATGACCAAACACAAAGTCTGCTGGACTGAAACCAAGAGATTCTTGTGTCGTTTCACAAACAGCGAACAAAAGCAAAGGAACTCCCTCATCCCATTCTTTCTCAGATTCGAAGCAATAAGTACGCAGCATTGACTTTAGAGTTTGATGGAATCTTTCTAGCGCGCCCTGGGACTCTGGATGATACGCACTAGATACTGCGTGCTTGATAAACAGCTCATGCAGCACCTGTTTGAATAAACGAGAGAGGAAATTAGAACCTTGGTCAGTCTGAATTACTTTTGGGAGACCAAACAGAGAAAAATCGCAGAAGGGCCTTTACAATAGGCTTAGCCTTCAACGAACGCAAGGGGAAAGCCTCGGGATACCGAGTGGCAGCACACATTATGGTTAACAAAAACCGGTTCCCAGACTTGGTCTTGGGCAAGGGCCCAACACAATCTAAAATTACCCGTTCAAAAGGTTCGCCAATAACTGGAATTGGACAAAGTGGCGCTGGAGAAATGCACTGATTAGGTTTTCCAACAACCTGACACTTATAACATGAGCGACAATGTTTAACAACATCAGCCTTCATACCAGGCCAAAAGAAGTAACGCAAAACACGATTATACGTCTTTGTTATACCTAAATGGCCTGCAAAGTCGTGATCATGTCCGAGTGTCAACACATGTAACCGATATTTTGCAGGAACAACTAACTGGTGGACAGAATCAAAATCTCCGTCTGCAAGATGTGATGGACTCCACTTTCATTTTAGCAGACCATCTTCCCAATAAAAACCAACAGACATGCTATCCAAATCATTCTTGCTAACAGCAGCATCCCGGCACTTGGCCAAATTAGGGTCTTTCGTCTGCTCCAGCTTAATTAACTCCTTATCCACAGAGAGCGACAAGTCACCCTCCACAGGAGTTGGGAGCGGCTCAGACACAACAGTAACTGATTGGCTGCTGGAAGAAGACTCAAGCAAACCATCCGACATGAACGTATCAGACAGATCAACAGCCTCACCATATTTCCGAGCTTGAGCTCGAGTAACGACACAAGCTGGAAACACCTGAGCAAGGCTTTGATCAGAATCACAGACAGAATCGATGGACTAGCGGTCACCTCAGGAAGTAGCACTTTCCCACCCGCTAAATCATCTCATCTCATTATCTCTAGCCGCTTTATCCTTCTACAGGGTCGCAGGCAAGCTGGAGCCTATCCCAGCTGACTACGGGCGAAAGGCGGGGTACACCCTGGACAAGTCGCCAGGTCATCACAGGGCTGACATATAGACACAGACAACCATTCACACTCACATTCACACCTACGGTCAATTTAGAGTCACCAGTTAACCTAACCTGCATGTCTTTGGACTGTGGGGGAAACCGGAGCACCCGGAGGAAACCCACGCGGACACGGGGAGAACATGCAAACTCCACACAGAAAGGCCCTCGCCGGCCCCGGGGCTCGAACCCAGGACCTTCTTGCTGTGAGGCGACAGCGCTAACCACTACACCACCGTGCCGCCTACCCGCTAAATCATTCCCCAAAATAAAATCAACATCCTTCACAGGAAGTTTGGAACGGATGCCCACTTTGACAGGACCCGACACTAAATCATGAACAATATGCACATTATGCAATGGAACAGACGTAATTCCCAGCTCAATTCCCTGAACCAAGACATCGGAGCCACAATACGTGAGGTCAGAAAAAGGAAGCACGGAGTCACAAATAAAAGACTGGGCGGCACCAGTATCTTGCAAAACTCTAATTGGGATCTGATCTCCCTCCCGACCAGTGAGAGAGACCAATCCCTTTAAAATAAACGGATCGTACAAAGAAGAGGTAGCGTCATCTGCACTCTGGACACGCACAAAGCCACAGCTTTTTTTCTGCGTCTGTGAAGACCGTTTTCGTTTTTGCAACACAGGACACACTGCAATAAGATGGCCAGACTCGTGGCAATAGAAACACTCACGCGTTTCAGTCGTAGGCCAGATCTTACTAGCAGTATTTCCATTACCACTGTCAGATCGTCTAAAAACTCGCTTCGGACTAGAAGGCTGAGATTGAACGCGACGGGAGGAGTTAAAAACAGACTTATGTGTCAACGTATATTCGTCAGCACAGACAGCAGCCTGTGCCAAAGTTGTAACGTTCCTTTCATTGATATACGTAGCGATTGAATCCGACACAGTTTTTAAATTCCTCCAATAGAATCATCTCGCGAAGCTGATCTTTAGTCTGGATTTGCAAGGACGAACACTAGCGATTAAACGAGTTCTCCTTTTCTCTTGCAAACTCCACGAACGTCAAGTTATCTAATTTTTTTAAGCCACGAAATTTCTGTCTATATGCCTCTGGAACTAGTTCGTAGGCACGCAAAATTGCAGTTTTAACAATCGCATAATCAGAACTCTGATCAACAGTTAGAGCAGAATAAACGTCTTTAGCCTTTCCAGTCAACACGCATTGCAGCAACAATGTCCACACAGCAGAAGGCCATTGTAATGTTGTTGCAACGCGTTCAAAGTGTGCGAAATATTTTTCAACTTCGGCTTCACTAAAAGTTGGTACCATTCGAATATTTCTGGTTACATCGAAAGCAAAATCACGTCGAAGAGTAGGGGGAGAAACAACGGCAGCTTGAGAACCACCAGCAGGTAAAGTCACCTGCACAGGCCGTACAGGAGACGACTGAACAGAGTGTGGAGGAGAAGCAGGAGGAGGAACTAGCGGAGCGCTAGGCTGCCTTGCAGCCAACTCTAACCGAAGCTTTTCCAATAGGAACTCACGCTCCGCTTGTTCTCTCTGGCGTTGAAACTCTTTGTCTTTCTTTCTCCACAGCCTCCTGTTCCAACTGATCGACTTCCAGTCGCCTGAGTGCATGGTGAAGTTGGTTTCAGGTTGGATATTCGTTGGATATTCGTTGGATATTCAGATATCAGTGAAATACCATTGTTTTTCAGTGGGGAAACACTTTTTTTCAATAGCTTTTTTCAATAGCTTTGACATAAAGTGACCTTGGGACCCCAAACTTTGCAGCATGCATCACCTATACAGGCGCAATAGGGCACACCCCAAATTATTGGATTTTAGTTCCTCTTCAATGTATATCTCCATCAATTTAAAATACCATTGTTTTTCAATGGGGAAACACTTTTTTTTCAATAGCTTTGACATAAAGTGACCTTGGGACCCCAAACCTTGCAGCATGCATCATCTATACAGGTGCAATAGGGCACACCCAAAATGATTGGATTTTAGTTCCTCTTCAATGTATATCTCCATCAATTTAAAATACCATTGTTTTTCAATGGGGAAACAATTTTTTTTCAATAGCTTTGAGACCTTGGGACCCCAAACCTTGCAGCATGCATCATCTATACAGGTGCAATAGGGCACACCCAAAATGATTGGATTTTAGTTCCTCTTCAATATATATCTCCATCAATTTAAAATACCATTGTTTTTCAATGGGGAAACACTTTTTTTTCAATAGCTTTGACATAAAGTGACCTTGGGACCCCAAACCTTGCAGCATGCATCATCTATACAGGTGCAATAGAGCACACCCAAAATGATTGGATTTTAGTTCCTCTTCAATATATATCTCCATCAATTTAAAATACCATTGTTTTTCAATGGGGAAACACTTTTTTTTCAATAGCTTTGACATAAAGTGACCTTGGGACCCCAAACCTTGCAGCATGCATCACCTATACAGGCGCAATAGGACACACCCCAAATGATTGGAATTTAGTTCCTCTTCAATGTATATCTTCATCAAATTAAAATACCATTGTTTTTCTATGGGGAAACCTATTTTGGGTCCCCAAACCTTGCAGAACGCTTCGGCTACATGGGTGTTACATGTTACGCCTCCTGTGTCTGTGTGTGCATGTTTCTCTCTCTTGCATGTGTGTCTCTCTCTCTCTCTCCCCAGGTGTAGCGGTTGGTATTGGCTCCTTCTCCTTCACCTGTTTCCACTTGAGGAAGGCCTATATAAACCTGTGCTTCCACCTGCCAGAGAGAGGAGACGGCTTTGGGGTTTTTGCACGCTCGCCTTGCCATTGCGCGTCTGTCGGCTCGGTTGGAGGGTTGGCTCCTGGGGCTGCCACCCTCTCTGTTGGACTTTTGCATTCCGTTTTTCTATCACCTGTTGTTAAACACTTTTGTAAATAAATTTCACTTTTTCACTGTACGTCGTCTTGCGTTTTGGGTTTGTGTCGCCACCCTGGTTTTTGATTGTTCATGCCTCCCTAGAGCATGTAACAATAGGACCACTAAGGCACACCAGTCAACAATAAAGAGCCTGATCTGAACTCGTCAGTCATGGTTGAAAATGGGGACAGAGAATTTCAACGACGGCATTCCCCACCTTAATGCTGCTCTATGGCTGCCCCCCCCATAGTCCATAGACTCCCCACGCAAAGTCCATGTTACCCTTCACACACAGCCCATGCTCAGGCCACCCACATCAATCCCCTGCCCCACAATCACACATACTTACACAGTACAGGTGAACAACTCAAATTTCGCTTATGCTATAGGCCTAGTAGTACTACAATGCATGTCAAAAAAGGAAAGCCTTTTAATGCTTTTATTCTTGCATTTTAGCATGTCTTGCACCAAAAGTGGTTTTTACAATATGTTCTTTAAAGCAGTGGTTCGTAAACTTTTTTCAGCCCCCTGGATCGATGACCATTTCCTGCGGCAACCTTAAAGTAAAGCACCACAAAATTTCAAATGCATTATTTTCCAGTAGTCTACACATTAAAAAGTGTATTCATTATTTTTTTTCATAAGTCCGCCATATAATAACCCCGTGGGCGCGTTTGAACTTTGTGCGCTGCATAGCGCCATATTTAAATTATTATTGGTTCTGAGAATGCTCTGACGTCATTGATCCAGTTGGTATGATTAGAGCCCATTAAGATAAGTGATAAAGAAGCTCAGAGCAGGCTTCCAACCCACCAAATTGCACGCTTCTGTTTCTAGTGAGCAGCCATCATGCCAGGGTGTGTAGTTTGTAAAAACTACAATGGATGTTTGAAGTGTAAAGGTGTAAGTTTTCACAGATTTCCAAAGGATGATCGCAGGCTACAAAAGCTTGAGTATTTGCAGGCTGTGTGGCAGCGGACACAGACTGGTGTGATTGAACACAAAATTGGTTTGTGGCGTGATGCATGGTTTAGTTGAACATAATGCTGAGTGCCTGTGAGATTCAGCGCGGTGTTATTCCTGGAAGCTGGCTGGTGCTACTGTTGCAAGCGCGGTGGCAAAGTCTCAAAGTAGTAGCCTACTGATGCCGTGTAGTTGTGAGTCAGATGACAAAGAAAAAAAAAAACGCTCTCTAGCTTATCCACTCACTAGCTGCTACTTTTATAAACTGCCACCACACAGTCTCAACGTCTCGGCCGTCCCACTCAGCGACACTCTGGGCGTCTAGAAGGCTTGGATCGGCCGGCGGGGCGATACTTGCAGCTTCCCCTGGCCTGGCCACTGTGCCCCCCTCTTCGCTCTCCTCCGTCCCTGCGCCAGCGGAATCTGACCAGCGTGGCTGGAAGTTGTAAGCAGTAATGTTGTCAGGGTCTAAATGGTCGCCCATATTGAAGGAAACCGCCAATTACCATAGTCACTGATCGAAAACAAGCTCTTCCGAGGCGTGCAAAAATCTTGCAAAAGGTTTTTTTTTTTAAGTAGCCTATAGAATATTAAACATTTTCATATTAGGCCTACAATCTCAAAATGCAATGTAGGCCTACACAGACAATTTGAGAAGGTTATCTGTCCGCCATTTACATTTTACATTGTATTTGTTTTTCTTTTTTCTACAATGTACAATGTCAATGGCGGACAGATAGCCTGCTCAAATCTTGATCATTGACGTCACAGCCATGAGAGAGGAAAGCTCAAACGTGTCCACAGGGTAATTATATGGCGGACTAATGTAAAAAATCAAATGAATGTACTTTTAAAAATGTGTAGACTACTGGAAAATAATGAATTTGAAATGTTGTGTTGTTTTCCTTTAAAGAGGGAACACATTATTGTACTGTTGAGGTGCACTTTCTTTCACTATGCGCAGCACCAGATTTAGGCAAAAGCAGCACCAGCTGAAATAACCAGATATAAGTACATTGCCGAACACAAAGAGAAAACATATGATTGTTTTGAAGGAAACATTGGAACATTTTGGAGTGGATGTTTTGAGAACAATAAACTGTATATTAAGGGTGAGCAGACGCCCTCTTTTTCCTGGACATGTTCTCATTTAAGACATTTAAAAAAATTTTTTTTTGACAATCTCAAGTTGCTCTTGAGATTGTCAAGTTCAGTTTCTCTTCTTTTAGTAAGGAGTTTGCAACAAACAGCGTGAGCAGCACTTCACTTCATGGAATGGAATGGCTTTAATTGTCAAATCTTCACATGTACAAGACATGCAAAGTATTTGAGGTTGTAAACCTGCGTACATACAAAGTATTTGAGATTGTAAATCATAGATCTGATTTCTAGGTAGGCTACTCTGTGGTCGATCCCCGCCAATAAATGCCAGTCTGGCAGCAGAGAGGCTGCATGCGTTAGGCCTGGGTCTTCGGTTAGGGTTAGCAAGAGGAAAGAGGGACACTCAAAGTTGATAAAGAACAAAAGGCACAATTATACAGCTGCTTATTTTTGGTACAGAAATAAGGCCTCGAAAATCACGCTGTGTTTCGTGCTGGTTAATGTTCGCAACCTTCCACACTATCCCAACTATAATTGAAGGGCGGGGCGATTATGAGATCGACAGTCATGCAGTCTGCTCGTGAGAAGTAGGCATCCTGTCACACAGAAGAGGAGCACATGGCGCAGCATGTTAAAGAAAGTGGATGATGGGGCGGTTTAAGAAAGGGCAGAAAAAGAAAAATGTTGACGTCTGGCAACAGGCAGGAGGAAGAGAAAACGTTGTCAAGTGTTTCATCTCTGAAAGACTATGTGACGATGTGTTGCCAGAGCAGTGGTCTGCTGTGACACTAGCTGTGTTTAACAGCGACAACAAAAGACAGCAAAGGTGGTTGAAGATGATTTGGCAGCAGGACAGACGGGGAGTTCGCACTGAAGCGTTGGAAGGTAAGCTACCAGTAGTCCAGTAGTTTACATGCATTCGAGAAAATCGAATTATTGCCTTAGTAAGACAAAGGTCGGAGTATTAAAGGCCATGCAAACACCTTAGTCGAGCGGCGGGAATCGACTATGCTTGCTTGATAATGCCATTGTTAGTCGGACTATGTAACCACCTTAGTCGAGCTATTGACTCTGGGCTCACCGTCCCATCTGCAAGTTACCAAAATTATCAAAGACCAAGCCGTTTAAATCAGAAACAAAACATCTTTAGCGGTTATGAGAGCTTCTGTGTTATCAATAGAGAGAACGAGCGTGTGCGTGTTTTTTTAAACCATGAAATCAGGTCTGCGCGCTGCGCAAAAGCGGGAAAGACGGAGAAAGAAATGTCTCTGTTCACGTTTGTGGCTTTATTTCCTTTTCAACGTTAAAATGTGCTTATGTGCAGCGGTAATCAACTAGGGGAGACCGGGGCTTGTTGGCACAGGGGCAAGTTGGCACAGGCTGATTTTCTGGGCCATTACAGGGGGCAGCATCAAAATTCCAACAATAAAACGATGCCTAGCTTGAGTACAGTTAATCCATCTAATGCAGAGCAGTCAAAGTTATTAACTCTTAAGGTGAGAGAATTTTTTTGATTTTGTGATGACCAAACTAAAAATCGACACCTTCCACTAAATTAGCTCTAAAAAGCTAGTACTAAGGAATAGGGAAATAAAAAATATTGCATTTGATAGATGGAGGATCTAGCTATAATTTCATATTAAAACTGGAATTCTGTGGTGTCAGATGTTAACAGGCCAACATTATTTTTGTCAAGAGTGCTGTACTGATGTGCACGGGGCAAGTTGGCACAGTCATTTTGGGGCAAGTTGGCACACTCATTTACATTGACATTCTATGGCATGTGCCAACTTACCCCGTGGCTGTAAGGATGTATTGCAGATTATTGTGGTTCACATACACACTCAGCTGTACCAGCAGATGAAGACAGCGAAAGTTCTGAAGGAAAAGAAGGTGAGGAAGAGACAGAGGATGAAGACTGGCAGAATGAAGATCAGGACAGTGAAGACAACACAGACAAGCGTGGTTCACATACACGCTCAGCTGTACCAGCAGATGAAGACAGCAAAAGTTCTGAAGGAAAAGAAGGTGAGGAAGAGACAGAGGATGAAGACCGGCAGAATGAAGATCAGGACATTGAAGACAACACAGACAAGCGTGGTTCACATACACGCTCAGCTGTACCAACAGATGAAGACAGCGAAAGTTCTGAAGGAAAAGAAGGTGAGGAAGAGACAGACGATGAAGACCGGCAGAAGGATGATCAGGACAGTGAAGACAACACAGACAAGCGTGGTTCACATACACACTCAGCTGTACCAGCAGATGAAGACAGGGAAAGTTCTGAAGGAAAAGAAGGTGAGGAAGAGACAGAGGATGAAGACCGGCAGAATGATGATCAGGATAGAGAAGACAACACAGACAGGTGTGGTTCACATACACGCTCAGCTGTACCAGCAGATGAAGACAGGGAAAGTTCTGAAGGAAAAGGTGGTGAGGAAGAGACAGAGGATGAAGACCGGCAGAAGGATGATCAGGACAGTGAAGACAACACAGACAAGCGTGGTTCACATACACGCTCAGCTGTATCAGCAGATGAAGAGGAGGCATACAGAACATGCAATGCAGGACCAAAACTATTCAGACTGACGATAAAAAGAAAACATTGGAACAAAATAAAGCCAGAAAAAGGACAAAGAAAACTAAAACCCCCATGGACAGATGTTTTTTATAACGAATTCAGAAGACAAAATCCATCTTGCACGTTGGCATTCAAGTATCAAAATGTGAAAAAACATGACAGCCGCAAAAAGAATGTGCCATACCTTCATGCCACAGCAAGATGCACATTTGACGATTGTTGCATATATCACTTTGAAATGAAAGACCCACCAAAAGCAAACGTAAAAAATGTTACTGTAATAGTAACAAGATTTGGGGAAGTCAGTCACCTACGATCCCAGAAAAAATTCAGGCCGGCAAAATATCTTCGTCGAGGCAAAATAGCAAAGGCCATACAGAATGGTGTGAGCAATTGTTATTATGATTTACTCAAAAACACACCCATTGAAGAACTTGTGGCGGGAAACATCACAAGAAGCCTGACGAAGGATGTTTTAAAAAAAATATCCTCTGAGATTTGAAGTGTGGCAAAGCTTCACAATGATAATGTGTTGGAGCTAATGCTCACACAAAAAATTGAGAGAGAGTGGTCAGCATGCCTCTTCAAATGGTTATTTGCAGTTATTGCAGATAGAGCCATTTGCAGCTCACTTGTACACAAATGCAGGCCTCCAAATTTTGTGTGCACATTTAAAACAATCTATGGAAACATGCCTCTACCTTGATGCCACAGGTGGAGTGGTGCAGAAGCTCCCCAACCAGTCTAAGAGAGTACTTTACTATGCCCTGGTCCTGCCGGGTGCGGGCAAGGACAAGCCACCTCTTCCTGTGGCAGAACTTGTCACCAACAGCCACACAGTGCCCTCAATATCTCATTGGCTGATGGAGTTTTTCAGGACAATGCGTCAAATGACAGGGAGGAGAGTAGCCCAGATGGAAACCGATTACAGTTGGGCCCTGATCAATAGTGTTCTTCTGGCCTGCAACCATGAGGACATCTCTGGCTATCTCGACAGAACATTTTCAATTGTGATTGGTACAGGGAAACAGACCCCTTTCATTGTGCTCCATTTGTGCTCTGCGCACATACTGAAGGCAGTGTCACAATCATTTGGGAGACAAACATCGGACAAAGGCTTAAAGGAGTATGCCACATACTGCTTTGCTTTCTTGTTAAATTGCACTACAATGCAAGAGGCCCTTGAGGTCTTCTACCACATGGCTGTATGTTTTTGTGCAGAGCAACTCACAGAGTCAGTCCACAACAGCAAGCAGTACCTCGACCACTGCATTTTGAAATGTGAAGACCTGTCTTTTGAAGACATGTACGAAACAGAGGAGAAGAGGACAAGGAATTCCAGTGACCCCAACAAGGGCATTCTGGCTAGGTCCCCATTTACTGCGGTTTTTGCTCAAAGAAGGGAGCAAGCAAAATGTGATGTAATGTGTGATCAAGCAGTAGATGAAGACAACCATTACCACTGCCCTGGGATCATTGATGTCTTGTTAAAGACCTACATGGGAATTTTTAGCTTGTGGAGTGGTGTACTCCTTGGTGACCTTTCACGGCACATGGATGGAACCACCATAGGAACAGGGCCATACAAAACAAGGGACACCAACTGCCATGCTGAGCTGTGGTTTGGATTAGTCAAACATCGCATCCTTGGCAAGAAGACACACCTCAGACCTGCTGAGTTCATTTCGAAAATGTTCACCTCAGTGGAGGGAAGATATGTTGAGCATTTAATGCAACACAGCCTGCCAATGGAGATACTTGGTGGAAACCTCAGAAGCTGTCTGAAGCCAGAGGATGACCCAGAAGAACAGTGGTCCAAGCGGGCCACCTCCTCTGGAAGCTCGAAGAGGAAATCCAAGTATTTCAATCCACCAACACAACTTCCTAAGCCAAAGGGCAAGACAGTACCAAACAGGAAGGTAAAAGTCGAGCCAAAAGAGGTTGAAGACTCTCAGGTAAAGTTTTTTTTTTTTAATGAACATTCTAGAACCTAACCAAATAAACTACTTTTATCCACATGCAATCCATAAAATACATGTTTATTCTGACTTTCTTTTTAGCTTGATGTGTTGTGGAAGAAGAGGCCGACAGAGGTGGTTGTGTCAGTGCTCCCATCGCAGATTAAGGGTCGAAGCATATTCGTACACCATAGTGAGTTGTGTTCATTGAAACCACATCAGTGGTTGATGGGCGAGGTAGGCATCTTTTCTTCTCCTTTGCCTTTCATTCCTTGTTTTGCCATCTTTACATTTGCTTCAAACTGACATGCCTGGCAGATGAATTGGGAACTGCATGCCTCTGGCACCTTTGAATAATGGAAACATAATGAAAGCTTATAGCTATTACTCAGTGAGCCAAATACTATGAATAAGCCATAATTATGTTATTTCCATTGACGAAATGTGGTTTGTTTTCATATGACCAAGGTGTGTGAGAATACTTTATTAGTGAAACATTTTATGTTGCCAGATTATTCAGGCACTGATGCACATCAATGCTTTCGCATTGAATGTGGCTGACAGAATTTATCTAATGGACCACTACACTGCTGGAGTAATTCTGACTGGGGACAGGGCGTCTGTACGCCGCCAAAGTTTACCAAAGGTAATGCTCAGTGTCTGCCTCTGATGGCATGTTGTGTTATGGGAATAGTTCAATAATTACCAGGTATTTCTGTTAGGACTAGGACTGTTTTGGCCTCTAGAGGCCGCTGTTATTTCCTTTTCATGTCGTGTTTATTTTGGCCTCTAGAGGCCGCCACTGTTCCTGTGTTTTGTGTTTGTGTTAATTGCCTAATTATCTTCACCTGTGTCCTTAATTAGTTTGTCTATTTATACCCCTGAGTTCAGTCCTCTTGTCAGGGAGTCTTTGTGCTGTTATGTTTATCTCCAGTTTCCTTTGTACTGTGTTTTTTGATCTTCTTAGCTTTTGAATTTTTGCACTTTGCTTTTCTTTTGGATTATACTCTTTGGTTTTTTTTTGTCTTTTGTTTTGCCCTGTATATAGTGTATATAGTTTAAATAAACCTTTTGATTCTTTTTCTACTTCCGCCTCACGCCTCTGCATTTGAGTCATCCCCCTGGTGGCCTAGTGGGGGTTTGCTGGATTATCACACCAACGAACCAGGTTCGAATCCCAGCAAAACCCTAACAGAAAGACTCCGTCATGACCGACTCAGCAGAGGCTGCTTCAACTGTCTACCCGGCCAACCTTCAGGGAATTATGGCAGCTTTGACACGCTTCGGAGCGACCATGGACGCTCATGGACGTACGCTCACCAGCCAACGTGAGGCCCTCGCTCGCCACGAGGAACTGCTTCAGCAAATTGGGAAAACCCTGGCACAGCTGACATCTCTGCCTGCATCTCCTGCTCCTGATCCAGTTCCTGCTCCTGATCCAGCTCCCACTCCTGCTCCAGTGCCTCCTGCAATGCTGCCTTCTTCACCTCGCGAACCCAGCCTTCCTGCACCACAGAGGTATGACGGCAAGCACAGTGAGTGCCGAGAGTTCCTTACCCAGTGTCAACTCACCTTTGAGCTTCAGCCTACCACCTACACTACGGATCGCCGCAAGATTGCCTTTGTGATCACCTTATTAGCTGGTAAGGCGCGAGCCTGGGCTACTGCTATCTGGCAAAGACAGGGACCTGAGTGCTTTGATTTCCAGCTGTTTTCTGAAGAGATGCTTCGGGTCTTCGATCAGGCAGACATCAGTACCGACGCAGCCCGAAAGCTCATGTCCATCCGGCAAGGAGGAAGCGTCGCAGATTACGCCATCTCGTTCCGAACACTCGCAGCAGTAAGTGGATGGAACGAGACTGCCCTGGTGTCAGCCTTCCACCATGGTCTGTCTGACCCCATCAAGGACGGTCTGGCCTCTATTGGATGCCCAAGTGACCTCGAAACCCTCATCTCACATGCTATTCGTCTGGACAACAGGATGAGAGAACGCCACCAAGCCTTGAGCCCCCCCAGCCTCCCTACCTCTACCTGGAGACCGTCTACCTCCTTCAGTGACTGTCCAGAACCCATGCAAGTGGGTCGTACTCGCCTCTCCGCATCTGAGAGGGAGCGCAGAAGGAGGGACAAGTGCTGCATCTACTGTGGCAAGCCTGGTCACTTCCGAGCATCATGTCCCGAACTCTTGGGAAAAGGACCGCCCCGTCCAGCCGAGGGAGGGTTGTGACGGGGCCTACCCTCTCTCCCGGACTCCCTGGCCAAGGAATCTACATCCCGGTCTCCATCTCCTGGGGTGAGTCTGTCCACTCTTGTCAAGCTTTGATAGACTCAGGGGCGGCTGGGAACTTTATGGACATTCACTTCGCCCAAAGCATCAATATTCCGACTGCACCTCTTGAAGTCCCACTGTCTGTGTCTGCCCTCGATGGCCAAGCGTTAGGTGATGGAAGAGTCACCCAAGTTACTTCTCCAGTTTTCCTCCAGTCTCAAGGTCACAAGGAAGAAATATCCCTGCACCTGATTCCTTCACCTGAGTTCCCAGTTATTCTAGGCCTTCCTTGGCTTACTCGCCACAACCCTCGCATAGACTGGGTAACAAGCCAGGTTGTGGAATGGGGCCCTGCATGCCATGCCTCTTGTCTGCTCTCTAGCTCTCCTGTGTCTCTTGCCGAGCCCCCTGATCTCACCGAGTTATCTCAAGTTCCCACAGAGTACTGGGATCTCAAGGAGGTGTTCAGCAAGAGCAGGGCCGCCGTTCTTCCTCCGCACCGGGCCTACGACTGTGCCATCGACTTGCTCCCTGGGACTACCCCTCCTCGTGGCAGACTGTTTTCACTCTCTCAGCCAGAACGCAAGGCCATGGAGGAATACCTCAAAGACGCCCTGGTCTCTGGGTTTATTCGACCCTCCACTTCACCTGCTGGAGCCGGCTTCTTCTTTGTCGGCAAGAAGGATGGGGGGCTCCGACCATGTATTGATTACAGGGGCCTGAATAAGATCACTGTGCGCAACCGATATCCCCTTCCGCTGATGTCCACAGCTTTCGACCTGCTCCAAGGCGCCACCGTCTTCACCAAGTTGGACCTACGGAACGCATACCACCTCATCCGTATCCGACAGGGAGACGAGTGGAAGACTGCCTTTAACACCCCGTCTGGGCACTACGAATACCAGGTGATGCCCTTCGGACTCACCAACGCACCAGCTGTTTTTCAGGCCCTAATCAACGACGTCTTAAGGGACA
Organism: Neoarius graeffei; assembly: GCF_027579695.1. Taxonomy (NCBI): domain Eukaryota; kingdom Metazoa; phylum Chordata; class Actinopteri; order Siluriformes; family Ariidae; genus Neoarius; species Neoarius graeffei. The sequence goes on along the minus strand of NC_083575.1, from coordinate 76,455,115 downwards.
TGATTAACCTATACGTTTTTGTCTACCTCGACGACATCCTTATCTTTTCCAAGACCGTGCAGGAGCACCGCCACCATGTCGGAGCACCGCCACCATGTCCGCCAGGTTCTCCAGAGGCTGCTACAGAACAATCTGTTCGCCAAGGCCCAGAAATGCGAATTTCATGTTCCCGAGGTCTCCTTTCTGGGATTTATTGTACGGACAGGCCAACTCCAAATGGACCCTGCCAAGACCCTGGCCGTCCGGGACTGGCCTACTCCCAAGTCCGTTAAGGAGGTTCAGCGGTTCTTAGGATTCGCTAACTTCTACCGCAAGTTCATCAGGAACTTCAGTTCTGTGGCAGCACCCATGTCAGACCTCACCAAAGGGACAGGTGGATCTTATGGCTGGTCTCCTCAGGCAGAAAAGGCGTTCAAAGACCTCAAGGACCGCTTCTGCACGGCACCCATTCTGGTTCTCCCGGACACCTCCCAACCATTCATCGTGGAGGTGGACGCCTCGGACAGTGGTGTCGGCGCGGTGCTCTCTCAACGTTCGGAAGGAAAGCTGCACCCCTGCGCTTACTTCTCCCACCGCCTGAGTCCTGCTGAGTCCCGGTACGATGTGGGGGATCGAGAACTGCTAGCGGTCAAACTGGCCCTTGAGGAGTGGAGGCACTGGCTGGAGGGAGCACAACATCCATTCCTGGTTTGGACTGACCACAAGAACCTGGAGTACCTCCAGCAAGCCAAGAGACTGAACCCTCGACAGGCTAGGTGGGCCCTGTTTTTCAGTCGGTTTGACTTCACCCTCTCATACCGCCCCGGCTCCAAGAACACCAAACCTGACGCACTGTCCAGACTGTTCTCTGCCACTAACAGGGAGAATGAAGTCGGGCCGATTATCCCTGTGTCCCGGATTGTGGCCCCTGTCCGCTGGGGTATTGAGGAGGCTGTCCGACGAGCCCAACGCCAGGACCCCGGTCCTGGGCCACCAGGCCTCTTGTACGTCCCACATCAAGCCCGGGCCAAGGTTCTCCAGTGGGGTCACTCTTCCCCTCTCACCGCCCACCCGGGAGCTCGGAGGACCCTGGACTTCCTGAAAAGACGCTTCTGGTGGCCTAACATGGAGAAGGAAGTAAGGTCATTTGTCCTGTCCTGTGAGGTTTGCACCAGAACCAAGAACCCACGACAGCGTCCCCAGGGTCTCCTGCATCCTCTGACCATTCCCCGGCGTCCCTGGTCCCACGTGGCAGTCGACTTTATCACGGGTCTCCCTGAGTCACAAGGTAACACGGTCATTTTGGTCTTAGTTGACAGATTCTCCAAGGCCTGCCGCTTCATACCACTGTGCAAACTCCCCTCTGCTCTTGAAACTGCGAAACTTTTGTTTAATCATGTCTTCCGAGTCTTTGGTCTTCCACAGGACATCGTCTCAGACCGAGGGCCCCAGTTCTCCTCCCGAGTGTGGCACGGGTTCTGCAAGGTCATCGGAGCCACTGCCAGCCTCTCCTCTGGGTTTCACCCACAGTCCAATGGTCAGACGGAGAGGCTCAACCAGGACCTGGAAACCACCCTGCGAGGCCTGGCTATGGATAACCCGACATCGTGGAGCACCTGGCTGCCATGGGCGGAGTACGCCCACAACACCCTGCAGTCATCGGCCACCAAGCTGTCGCCATTCCAGTGCCAATTCGGGTTCCAGCCACCTCTGTTCCCGGACCAGGAGGAGGACGCGGGGGTGCCCTCGGTCAACCAATATGTGAGACGGTGTCGCAAGACCTGGAGCAAGGTCAGGAAGACCCTCATACAGACCTCCAGAACCAACCAGACTCAGGCCAACCGCCATAGAAGACCTGCACATGCTTTCCGCCCTGGGCAGCGTGTTTGGCTGTCCACTAAGGACCTTCCACTGCGGGTGGAGAACCGCAAGCTTGCTCCTCGCTACATTGGCCCCTTCAAGGTGGTGCACAGGGTGAACCCTGTCTCCTACCGGCTCCAGTTGCCCCAGACTCTGAGGATCAACCCCACTTTCCATGTTTCCCTGTTACGGCCCGTACTGACGTCTACGTATGCCCCTGCCCCTAGGAACCCCCCACCCCCCCGCATCTTCCAGGGGCAGACTGTGTTCACTGTGAATCGCCTGCTTGACTCCCGCCGGGTCCGCGGCGGGTTGCAATATCTGGTGGACTGGGAGGGCTATGGTCCTGAGGAGCGCTGCTGGGTTCCTGCTCGGGATGTCCTTGATAAAGAACTATGTCGGGACTTCCATTCGGCCCATCCGGATCGCCCTGGGAACGTCAGGAGACGCTCCTAGAGGGGGGGGTCCTGTTAGGACTAGGACTGTTTTGGCCTCTAGAGGCCGCTGTTATTTCCTTTTCATGTCGTGTTTATTTTGGCCTCTAGAGGCCGCCACTGTTCCTGTGTTTTGTGTTTGTGTTAATTGCCTAATTATCTTCACCTGTGTCCTTAATTAGTTTGTCTATTTATACCCCTGAGTTCAGTCCTCTTGTCAGGGAGTCTTTGTGCTGTTATGTTTATCTCCAGTTTCCTTTGTACTGTGTTTTTTGATCTTCTTAGCTTTTGAATTTTTGCACTTTGCTTTTCTTTTGGATTATACTCTTTGGTTTTTTTTTGTCTTTTGTTTTGCCCTGTATATAGTGTATATAGTTTAAATAAACCTTTTGATTCTTTTTCTACTTCCGCCTCACGCCTCTGCATTTGAGTCATCCCCCTGGTGGCCTAGTGGGGGTTTGCTGGATTATCACACCAACGAACCAGGTTCGAATCCCAGCAAAACCCTAACAATTTCTACATGAATATCTCTATCAAATATGGTAAACAGGACACCACACAGTCTTGACGAATAACCCCAGTTACACTTTCATCTGTCATTAAACATTGATGTTTCAATGTTATAGGTAAACTTCGACAACTATGAAGCCATTATATCATTCATCCATGTCAGAAATAACCACTGGAACGCACTGGTTTGTGGCACTAGTCATCAGCAATCATTTACATGTTTACCATATTGAGAAATAGCTGTAAATATTAGTTGCATAATACCCTCTGTTATTTCACAGTACATACATGCAAATTCTGCCAGAGTTTGTGTGTGCGACCCATCACCAGCATCCAATGAACACAAGGACTCATGTGTTGCTGCCCAGAGAATACGGTAAGGTTTATTTTTGTTATTTTTGTAATTATTTAGATGCTTTGTAATCAATCACATTTAGATCAAATAACAATTCCCCCACAAGCAATATTTAAGAAAATAGAAAAAGATAAAATGATAATGACAAAGTGACTAGGATTTTGTTTGTTACATGCATACACAAGTACCATAAAGTGCTTTAATAATGCATAAAGTGCAAAATGGTGTGGTTGGGCAGTGCATAGGCTGTGTGTGGAGAATATGGGAGTATATGAAGACCATACACTACTCTGTTGGGCAACATGGACTGTGTGTGGCAGGAAGGGAATATGGGCAGCAAATATGCATATGTATGCAGAGGTTTCAGACAAGTAAAAAAGACCAAAACCCTGCCACAACTCTGATCCAACCAGCAGGTGGATAGGTGGACAGGTAGATCAGCCACTCAGGGAAGTCACCTGTGTTGGAAGTAAAACGTGGCAGAGGTTTTACTTTCCAAACTACTTACTTCCTTTTTGACACTTGTTTTGTATGTGATGTGAAGGGGAATGAGGTAATTGGGGTCTACTTTATGTGTCTGAGGTGTGAGAGGGTACTCGGTGTTGGGGTGGGAGCTCATGTACTATGTAAAGATGGGAGTGCATGGACAGTGTTTAGGAGCACATGAGCTGAGAGGATAGGGGGAGCACAGCATGTTCATTCCTAAACATAGTTGCTATTGTTTAATTCGTATTGTATCGTCTAAAGAACCTACTAAATCACATATGTCTTTAGCGAATACTTAAAAATGAGGAGAGCCTGCCACGGCAATACCGACTGGGTGGACATCCCTTGGAAAGGTGCTGTCATGGCTCACCCAGTTCAGCAGGATGGGTGCAGTTGTGGTGTCATTGTTATAAAAGTGGAAATACAACCCCAAAACAGAAAAAGTTCGAACAAATCTTGGTCACTCATTATTTCAAACAGGAAACTCTCAGAATTGAATTCAAAATGGCATCATGACATCAGCCTAATTACGGCAACACAGTTTCCTGTATGAACTTTGGCCACTTCTTATGTAATACATAAGTAATTAATCCCCCCACATCTTTACTTCTGAGTGAAGCAGCCCCTCTGTGTTGTCCTTTTATCTGTACAGTACATTCATGTTGGCAGTCAATATAATTCATTTAGAAATATTTTTCCTTGCGTTTAAAATTATTCAACTTTTACAGCCTGTTTTTTTTAACCGCTGACAACCGCTGACCGTTTTAACCACTGACATGCTTTCTATACACAATTCTCCATCTTGTTATTGGATTGAACATTTTTGAAATGGTAGTAGACTACTTTCCTTTAATTCACAATCTTCCATTTGTCTCAAACTTTTCTTTGTCCCAAAGATAAATATCTACTGTTCATTTTATATACTATTGCACCCTGCATGCACAATGTTTTAGTGATCAATTGCGAAGACATTTTTAATGTGTTCATTTAGATGGCCATAGCAGTGATGGAAGCTTTCCCAGACGTTCCGACAATACAATTCGACACAACAAAGAGAGCCATGGCAGAAGCGAGAAGATTTATGGCTCTCCAAGTCCTCAAAGCGTCAGGTACACTAGAGTACCAAGAGTATCTCAGTAAATTAAATGCTCAACACATATCCCCTGATTTAATGTACTGCACAAATGCACTTTGCAGTCTTTGAAAATGAATGCGGCATGTGTTGAACGGACAAGGCCCCTGGGAACGCGGCTTCTTACACAGACTGGGTGAGTCGAGCCAAATTAAATGTGGAATGACATTATATGATGTCTGTAGAAACAATCAATTATGCATTTAGCTGCCTTTTATCAATACAATCTACATACTTACAGTACCATATGCAATATAGAGTAAGGTAAAGTGCCTCTCAAAGGGCAAAATTATGTCCACAACTGAATGTGCAGTGATGGATTTGTTTCATTCAACAGATCCAGTGCGACGCATGTGACCGTTGGTTTCATGCTCTCTGTCTCAACATGGTGAAGGCAACATTGGACAGCTTAAAAAAACAAAAATGGCTTTGTGTTTTGTGAATAAATGTGTGTTGTGCTTTAGTGGTACCATGTGGTTTAAACATGTTGTCACTGTGTGAAACAGACAGATTGGGTCATGTGAATGTATATTTAAAATTTTGGGTTCCCCTGTGAAAAGCAGTGGTATTTTAAATTAATGTGTATATACATTGAAGGAAAATAAAGTTCTAATAATTTGGGGTGTGCCTTATTGGTCCTATGTAGCTGAAGCATGCTGCTAGTTTTGGGGTCCCAGGATGACTATGTCAAACCTATTGAAAAAAAGGGTTTTCCCATAGAAAAACAATGGCATTTTAATTCGATGAAGATATATGTTGAAGAGGAACTAAATTCCAATAATTTGCAGTGTGCCTTATTAGGACCATGTAGCTGAAGCATGCTGCAAGGTTCGGTTTTCCAAGGTCACTATATGTCAAAGCTATTGAAAAAATGGGTTTCCCCATTGAAACACAGTGGTATTTTAAATTGGTGAAGATATACATTGAAGAGGAACTACAATCCAAAATGTGGGGTGTGCCTCATTGAGCCTATGTAGCTGAAGCATGCTGCAAGGTTTGGGTTTCCAAGGCCACTTTATGTCAAAGCTATTGAAAAAAAAAAAAAGTGTTTCCCCATTGAAAAACAATGGTATTTCACTGATATCTGAATATCCAATGAATATCCAACCTGAAACCAACTTCACCATGCTCCCCACGCAACTAAAAACCAGGTGTACCAAATGTTCGTGATGGAGAGGGAGGGGCACTAGAACCTTTAATAAAAACTCCTTGCTCAATTAATGCCTTTTCCACAGCCGAAAATAACGCGTCTTTTAATCTTTTGTCGTCACTACTGACGTGCACAGAATAATGGTCCGCAATTTCCAACAGCTGATCTTTCGTACATTTTAATAAAACATCCCTTGAAGGATTGTCACGAAATTCTAATGAAGACATGGTTTCAAATCAGAACAAAGAACCACGAAATTACGACACAAACTCTTTGCAATATTCCAAAATTAAATCTACAAAAATACTAACAGGGCCGTCACCACCAACTGAAAAAACAAATGCACGAAATGAAACAAATGAAACGAAACCAAAACCACTAGTGCGAATTTACCCAACCAACCTTAAACAGCCAAGGCACGACTACGGAAACTCTAGTCCTACCTGCCTACCCAAGAAAATACTAACCTCATCTAGTCTTCAGAGGCGTAGGGGAAACCGGGTATGGTTGTAACACGGGGGGAGTTGTAACACCACTAATTCCACCAATCAGGGATAAGATACAAGTCATGTGGCAATTAGAATCTCTTCATAGTTCCTTTTCGACCACGCATGGACATTTGGAAATCGTTGGCACAAGTTCTCACAGAGAGAAGTGAAAAAAACAAAGTCTGAGGTAAGAAAGTAACTTTATATTTTTTTTCCTAGTGCTTTACACATTGTAGGTAACGTTGTACGAGTTATATCAGGTCAAACTACAGTCTAAGGTAAAGAATGGTGTACTTATCCCCTGCTAATGTCAAAGCACCATGCTAATACAGCTAGCTAAGCAATGGATGGCAGTGGTGGGGTAGGTTGTAACAAGTTTTTTGAAAGTGTTACAACCATCCCCTTACATACAAAAAAGATTTGTGATTTTGATAATTCTGCAGAATGCCTAGAACATGGGTGAGGAAAACAACTCGTGGAGTGGATGCTAAACTACTAAAAAGAGCAGCAGAAGAGATTAAGAAAGGTACATCTGTAAGGGCAGTGGCAAGAAACCATGGCATCTGCCATGTTACCCTTAACAGATATTGGCAGAAGTATAAACTGTTGAAAGACCAGGGATCTCAGGATTTTCAATATGGAGAGTGGATTGTATGTCATACAACATAGTTGGTGAATCTATTTTCCATGTTCATGCAATAAATCGGCACATGAAATGGACTTCTGTTGTTTTTTTTCTGTGTTTTAACTACCTGTTACAACCTACCCCAATACGTGTTGCAACCTACCCCAGTAGTGGGGTAGGTTGTAACAAAGGTACACTCTATTTGACATAATCAGACAAATTTTGTGATGTAGTTGAGGAGATTTAAATGGTTGCAAACTGCAGTAGACAAATGTGGGTACTTTGCCTAAAAGTTCTACAACTGTAGTTTAAAAAGAAATGAGAGTTTTATGTGCTGAAGAAAAATGTGTTACAACCATACCCGGTCTCCCTTACTAATTGAAGGCGACTTTAAACGCTTAACGCATAGAAGCTGAATCAACTTGATCCAACTCCTTGCAGCGTACCTCCCCCCGGAATAACCTCCAAAACAGAAAACAAAGAAAATAAAAATAGTACTCCGATGGAAGGATTTCAAAACCCAGCTGGAGCACACTACCTTACCAGAGTTCCCGAAATACAAGCAGTTGGTTCCTCCACACACACACACAAAAAAAGGAAACGCCCAATTGATAAATTGGGTTTCGGACGAGCCCCCAATTGTTACATGCTCTAGGGAGGCATGAACAATAAAAAAAAAAAAAAGGGGTGGTGACAAACCCAAAACGCAAGACGACATAAGGTAAAAAAAAAAAAAAAAAAAGGTGAAATTTATTTACAAGAATGCTTAACAAAAGGTAATAGAAAAAAACAGAATGCAAAAGTCCAACAAGGAGGATGGCAGCCCCAGGAGCCAACCCTCCAACCAAGCAAACAGCCGTGAAATGGCAAGGCGAGCGTGCAAAAACCCCAAAACCCTCTCACAGGTAGAAGCACCGGTTTATATAGGCCTTCCTCAAGTAGAAACAGGTGAAAGGAGGAGGAGCCAACACAAACTGCTACACCTGAGGAGAGAGAAAGACACACAAGAAAGGAGAAACATGCACACATACAAACACAGGAGGCGTAATATGTAACAAGTTTGCCAAATAAAGACTTTGACTTTTCATTTCTTTACAATTACTCAAATGCACAAACACTCTCTCATTGATGTCCCTCCCTCTTGGTCACTTTCACCTATGCATTATAAAAAAATGATAATGTATTTAAAAATTTCAGCATAATATTATTACGTTGATTCACACGTACAACCTGAGACACAGCAGAGCGGACAGCATCATCACTCATAGAACACGGTTCTTCAACAGCTTCTTCCCTGCCACAGTCAGACTGATGGCAAAACAAAACTATTCACTGTAAAAAATGTCCGTAGAATTAACAGTGAATTTATGTAAAATCATGACATAAAAAAACTGTAAATACAAAAACAATGAAGCAGTGTGTAATTTACATCAATATACTGTAAAACTCCTAACCAAATACCACTGTTAATTTAACAGTAAGAATATGTTGAATTGATCATATTTTTTTTGTAGAATTTACAAATTGTTGTAGTTTTAACACAGACAAACTGTAATACTAAAACAGAATGTGATAGTTAAAATTACATCATTGCCCTGTTAAAAACATAAAAAAAAAAATGAGGTTCTCCGGCACATTTCGTAAAACTCTAAATCAAATAAAATATCTGTCTAGTAGATCATTGCTTGTAACCATCATTTTGGAGCCACAAAAACCAATAATCAAGAACACTCGCAATTCATTCCTAGATGCTTTCAGAAAATTAACAGTTATGTATTGATTATTGTACATTGAATACCTGTAAAATTTACATTTAGTTATCATTAATTGTACATGGAATCCCAGTGAAATGTACAAGTTATTCTGTAATGTTGTTTACATTTCACTGTATTTTTAACAGGATTATTCTGGCAACCACAGCTGCCAGTATTTTTCCGTAAAAACAACGGATTTTTTTTAGTGAAGTGTAACAATAACCCATTACTACCTCGCTTCACTTGTCATATGCAATATGTGATATATTATTATCGGTGAAATAGGATTGTGTGTCATATACCCTCTGATAAACATGTAATATTTTAACTGTGCAATATCTCCACATAACTTTCATCCCCTCCCAAAATGTGCAATATTTCCATATAACTTTCCCCTCTTTTCATAATCCAGGAACAGTACTCAGGACTAGCCTTTTATTTTATTACTGTTATTTAACATTTGCCCTCTCCTTTTGTTTAATACTTGTATTTAAAATTTTGTACATATTACCACCTTTTTGTATAGTGCTTTATATTTTATATTTTTTATTATAGTGTTCTATTTCCTAATGTTGTATTGTATAGTGTTTCTATATTTTATTTTTTATTATGGTGTTTTATTTCCTAAACTGTTGACTGAGAGAGCCCTGCACAAAAATTCCAATGTGTCTGAACTGTTGGTTTATGCATAAATGGCAAATAAAAAAAACCCTTGACCTTGAACTATGAGATGGAAACTTTCTGGTCTTTCTAGTGTTTCTAGTCTTCATTTAAATGGCTAAGTTTAGTAAATAGAATTGAATGTTCTACTGCTGTTTTAAAGATGTAAAACTCAACAGTTTTTAAGTGTAAACTGTTTTAAACACAAATCAATTTGAAATCATTTCTCAGCAGGTTTAAAAGGAGTGTACCTGATGTGTATGTAAAAAGCTAACCTCAAATCCTCTGAGTTTACCTGACAAAATTTTGAAAATAATTTTGAATTTATTTTAAAGTGTTCTTTGACTTTTCATTTTTTTTCTTAACGCCTTTACAATTACTCAAATGCACAAACACTCATTTATGTCCCTCAGTCTTGGTCACTTTCACCTATGCATTATAAAAAAAATTATAATGTATTTAAAATTTTCAGCGTAATATTATTACGTTGATTCACTTTTTTCACTTTCAAAATAATAGATCTGTTTTTATACACTACACGGTCTGATACATGTGGTCTGAGTCTATTTCCACTAATTACAATTGCTATTTTCACCAGGCAGTTTCATCACACCAGGTTCAAGACTGATTATATAGAAGAGATGAATACAATCTAATGACAAATCAATTTTAAAAATCCCTCCGCTTACACCGATACACTGCGATCTATAATGGTGTATCATCATGTGGCCAGACATCAAAAGTACCTTTTATTAAAGCCACCCTGTGAGACAAAGATAAAACATTTTACCTGACCCTAGCCTGTAACTGGATAGTGGGCATACACTAAGTTTGTGAACGCTTTGTATTATTATGAGTCAGTGAGTGTAACATCTACAAGAAAACACAACAACCACTGATGTGATTGAAATATCAGTGGCATTCATGTGGCTGAGGGTAACCTGTTTGTACTGTGTCATATCAGCTAAGGTGTGCACTGTGAAGCAGTACACAGTGGCTTGCATAAATAAATATTAACAGATAAGACATTTATAAATTAGAAAAAAGAACATTTCATAGATTCAGGACATGGAATTAAAATTGATTTTATTAAGATTAGACACAATGAATGTACATAACGTAGTCTGAGTGAAGACATTGCATTTTTTTTAACAAATAAAAAACATAAAAGCTGTGATCGCCTAAGTATTCATCCTTGTTGCTGTGAAACCCCTAAAATAATTCCAGTGCAACCATTTGCCATCTAGAGTACCTGAATTAGTTGAATGGAGCCAACTTTTATGCAATTTGTGTCCAATAATCTTGATATAACTACCCCAGTTTATTAGTGGACATTGAAAAACAAGCAACATCATGAAGATCAAGAAGCTATTAAAACAAATCTGGGTCAGGTTCTGGAACGTTTGTAATATGATCAGAATTTCTACCCAAAGTCCAGACGATGCTTGACATGCTCCACAGTACTTTTCCTCCCCATGCTATATGTACATATGTCACTGGAAACAGCTTAAACTGCCATTTGATTTGTAGGCATCTTTAAAATAAACATCCCTTATATTGTTTGTACAACATTAAATTATAGTACATTATGCTACATGACATACAGTACAGGTGAAAAGTCTTAGGCACGTGTAAAGTAATGCTGTAAATCAATGTTGCTTTGAAAATAATGATATTAAACATTAAAATAAAATGAAATAATAATGAAACTTTTTGCTATATTAAAAGAAAATGCACTATAAAGAGCAGTAAACAACATTAAACTGACACAAGGCCAATATTTGGGACACTTCATGAAGTTTTATGAGAATATTGGTGAGTAAATTTGTCTAAATTAAAACTTTGACTGTTGCTTTTGTTGTTGCAGGAATCAGTTTATTAGTTGATGTTGGACTGTTACATATGTTCCTTTCTTTACTGACATACTAACATTTTTCAAGTACTGTTTGTGATATATTGTTTTTACTGACCCAGCATTCTAGTCCTAAAATTCCTAAAATAAACAACTAAGATGAAATTTGTCTAAAATAATTAGGCAAACTAAAACTTTTGCACAGTGTTATACATAATCCACCACATAACAATAACCATCAATCCCCCCCCCATATCTGTCATTAAATAGTTTTAATATTTGAGTTTCAGTCTCTGGTTTTATCAGCCAGTCTGAAACATTTTTAAAACAACCATGTTAGAAAATGCATCCCTGACACCACATCCAAATGACAAAGCAAGAAAAGCAAAGCATTAGACTTACAGCATGTTGTTCTCTCAGGATGCTCGTCACTGACTGGTGGATAAATTCAAATTTAAACTTTTAATTTTTGACAACGTGCTGTATTTGATGGTTGAACTTATGATTTCACGTTTTTTTTAATCTGGTCTCTAAGATAAAAAAAAATCACTTAATTTTGTTTACACAGTACTGTCTGTTAAAACTCTCTATGCTCGATAGTACTTTCCCTGAAAACATCTACAAAGAGTAAATTGCTGTGCTAAACTAATATCCCATATAAAGAATATAATGTTATAATATAGAGTACTCCATGTGATATACATAATTAAAAAAAAACCAGATCATCAGTGCTTATAGTAGCATGTTACATCAAATACAATTAGACAGAAAGATCCTTAAAATTGTAGCACTTAACAGTATTTCTGTTTTTCAGTATTTTTGTTTAGACATTTTTCTTAACTTGATACTTCAAAATCAATTTCTTTTATATTCTCAGCTTTTGTCTTTCTAAAGGAGATTATCATCATACATTCTCCATTATAGTATAATGCACAATTTTCTTGTTCCTGACTTCTGCACTTGTTGCTTCAATTCTGAATATCTTCGTTGCCACTCTCTTTCATTTGCTTCTGCTTCTTTGAGATCCTGTGCTTTTGTAAACAAATCATAGCTATAATAACTATAATTGTTTTCCCTCTGCATCTCGTGAATCTTTTGCAGGAATTGATCTACTTGGGTACGGTCCTGCGACCTGTTGTTAAACGCATGGTATCTCTGTTTGCATGCAGATATTAGGTCCTGAAGGGGAGATCCAGCTTCATGGATGTAGCGTTCTATGGTTTTATTGTCAAACTCAAGGTCATCTCCATGAGTGAAGACCACAATCATATGCTTGGACACATCATCACCAAAGATTTCTTGAAATTTCTTGACAGTATTTCTCTCCTCTTCAGTGTGACGCTTCACATCAAGCAGAAGAAGAAATACATGAGGACCAGGAGCTACCATTTGTGCACCTCTCACAGTCTCTTTTTCAATGAACTCAGCAGACATTGTTGTGTCGTATAAACCAGGTGTGTCAATGATTGTAATACTTTGTTTGTTGATAATTCTTGTTTCAGATGTGCATTCCTTTGTAACAGACACGGCTCTTGCTTCAGATTTGAATACTCTCTCACCGAAAATGGTGTTTCCTGTGGCACTTTTGCCAACCCCTGTCTTGCCCAGGAGGACCAAGCGCAGTGGATCTTTGTCTGTAAAATAATGCAACAATATTTGAAGATTTAGCTCATATTTTGGATTGTCAATATTTATTTCATAAATTCAATATATGTTTGAATTTGTTGATTATCGACAGTGTTTTAAAACCAAGATTTAAATGAAAAACTTAAGCTATTTGCATACTGTGGTTATAGAGATGTTCACGTCCAAACAAGGTTTGGACGTGAACATCTCTATAAATGTCCAAACATTTAAGTTAAGGTGATTTAATAGACTACTAGTAGCTTCTGCCAAAATAAGAAAACAAAAACAAAAACAAGCAAACAAATAAACAAAAAATAGGCTTCTTGTTTTTATTTATCTGCAATAAACAAAGTTAAAATTTAGCCACTAGATTGCAGTAAACTATGAAAATATGAGCCAAAAATCATGCATAGTTTTACATATAATTTTGTAAATAAAAATTAGCCAAGAGGTAATAAAAGCGAAGACTAGAAGCTTTTTGATCTGTTTAATGTTTGATAAAAATTAAATACAGCATGCTAATATTAACTTTATCTTTTATTGTTTACGATGATGATGTTTATACAAATTAGCACCTTGCCATTTCACACTCACCACAGGCAGCCATGGTTATTGCAGTATTGCAGTTGATAGTGTCTTCCTTTAGTGTTAGTTTTTAAAATGAATTTCTCAAATCTTTCATAAGTTTTATATACTGGTGTGGGCTTTGTAGACCCGCCTTTCTGATGTACACAACCATAAATGGATAACTTGGTTCATGAGGCTGGACTCTTTACAGCCTTAAATAGTTTCAGCCTCAGTCTACCACAACTCTTTTGTCTGCTTCTCTGTCGACTTCACAAAGGTGAGTTTTATTTTTAGATTATCTCATGTCTTATGAACATACTGTAAACATGCTCTGGTTCTATCTATTACAGTTAGTTTCAATATAGAAGAAACAAAAATGCTCAGCATAGGTTACCCAAATAAAACAAATTCTGGTTGAATTTTTCCAGCATTACCCAGACAGTTTTACAGAGAACACTGGAGAAATATTTTGTTGATATTAGTTCTGTTCAGTATATTCCCTTTTGTGAAATCCCTGAAGAAGTGAGTTAGATAAATATTGGAATGTGGATGTTCAGATATTTGAAATGTTACATCAGGAAAACAAAGACACAAAGAAAAAATGTGAAAACAATTCTTCATATTTTTTCAGGGACTTTTTCTTTCAAACTGTTGTGATTTCAGATCACAATGTCTGCAAAGGCAAAGAAGACTTTGACTGATAATTCAGTCCAGATCGTTTTAATTGGTGCTACTGGCTCTGGTAAGAGCTCTTCTGGAAACACAATATTGGGCAAAAAACTGTTCAAATCAGAAGCATCTGCAAAGTCTGTGACACAGGAATGTGAAATTGCTACAGAGATAATCAATAACTGGAAGGTTACAGTAGTAGATACTCCAGGCTGGGACTGCACTGCACTCACTGAATGTGAGGTCATGTCCCAAATAAAACAGGCTCTACAACGTCTTGATGGACCTTTCTCCTTTCTCCTGGTCATACGTCTTGGCTCAATGGAATCTGAAGAAGAAATAAGTAAAATCTCTGAACTTCAAAAGGTGCTTGGCTGCACCTTTCTGGATCACACCACAATCCTGTTTTCACGCAATGATGACCTTGAGGGGAAAGATTTTAAGGAGTTTATTAAGGAAGGAGGTAAAGAGTTTCGTAATCTGTTAAAGCAATGTGGTAACAGATACCACTGCTGGAACAATCGAGATAACAGGTCTGATGAAGCAGTGGAAGAACTGCTAAAGAATTTAAAAAAGACAGAAATGATAAATCCAAGTTCCCAAGCAGAAAACCCTTCCGCTTTTTCCTCTTCTGGTGACCAGCAAGAAAATGCAGTGACTAATAGAAAGAGATCTGGAGACGCAATCGGCTCAGAAATGGGTATGTCTGAAAATCAAATCAGAGTTTTATTCCTTGGAAGGAACAGAGTGGGAAAGACTTCAAGCATCAAAACCCTTCATGAAAAATGCGTACGACATGAAATCGTCGGAGGTTCAATTTATACATGCCCAATCTCTGGACTGAGTCTGAAGCTGATAGAATCTCCTGGCTTTGATGATAATCTGAAACAAATTCAGGAGGCCATCTTCAAATCTGTGTCCGATTGCTCTCCTGGACCTCATGTCATTATTATAGTGCTCAGCGTGGAGCGCTTCACTCCAGCAATAAAGACAGCCATGAAACATGTACAAGATTGTCTTGGACGAAATGCCAGAAAATACACAATGATTCTCTTCACTGGAGTGGATAATTTGGAAGGAAAACCCATTGAAACCTTCATTCAAGAGAATCAACATCTCAATGAATTAGTGAAAATACATGAGAACAGATTTCATGCACTCAATAACCGAGACACCACCAATAAGCCCCAAGTGGATGAACTGCTGAAGAAGATCAATTTAATGTATGAACAAAATCATAAAGAATATTACACAGATTCTGATCACAAAAAAGGTATTAATTTTTTAAGTATAAAAGTAGGATTACAGTTAAATGTAATTTTCATGTTTTACATATGTGTGAGCAGATAACATTAATTATTATTATTTTTTATTTAACAGGAACGCCATCTTCAAGCAGTGGTTGGTTTAGTCATGCAAAAACAACGGTCACAACTCATTTAACAGGAATCAGGACTCATCTGGGATTGTCTGATTAGCCTAAGTATATCTGAACTTTTGCTTATTGTGAATATGATTATAATTATATTCATAATTTATTATATTTGTTTACATTAATCTTGATATGAGTACATTTAACACAAACTGATTCTCACTTTCATGCATGCAAGTAGTTTGGCTCCATAATGTATATAATAAGCTTTCCACTGTTGCCTCACAGCAAGGAGGTTCGGGGTTCAACTCTGTGGACTGACTAGAGGACTTTCTGTGAGAGGATTGCATGTTCTCCTCGTGCCTGCATACCTCGTCCTTGGAGTGCTCTGGTTTCCTCCCACACTCCAAAGACATTAGACCTAATGACTAAACTCACCATAGGTGTGAGTATGAGTGTGAATGGCTGTCTGTCTCTCTGCATTAGGCCCGTGATAGAGTTAGGGCGATCTGTCCAGGTGTACCCCACCTCCTGTCCAGTGTCAGATGGGATTGGCTTCACCTCATCCATGACCTGTTATGGATAAGCAGTATAGAAAATAGCTGGATGATGTAAAACCACTATCAGCTCACTCTCTCTTGGTGTGGTTATGTGAAATGTACTATACATTGCAATTCATGCTTGTTATTTTTCCTTTTTGATTGTAAACCAATGTATATTGCACTTTCTTGTAATACTATCCATTGTATCATGAAATTTTACAGATATCATAACATTATCATTTGTATTTACTGGCTTGTTTTGTGATTCGTGTTTGTAGCTCCTCAACAATAAACAAGAATAAAATACAGATAAACTGCAACTGTTCAACTGCTGATTTTCCCCCCACAATTTTTTAAATAATGTCTACAGCATATAATTTGTACATTTTATTGGCATTATGTTTTAAAATGGGGCAGGGATATATGATTCAGTGATTCGTCTGAGTATTTGTTTTATTTTTGATGCTAGGGTTTTTGTCATTAATCAGCCATAATAAAAACACTTGGAAAAATAAACTGTTCATTTTTTCCTGCTGAGTCCAATGTATAAATACAAGTGTGTTGGAAATGGACAGAGAATATAAACCAGAAACCAGTTGTGATTTTAAATAGTTGTCCTGCTATTGTTGCATGAGTGCCACCATGTGGATATATATTAAAATCTTTGCTTCTAGAGTTCATCACTAAATGGAGTCCTTGAATTAGACTCCTGGTGTTGCTGGTTCTCTCAGAGACGTGGCATTGATCGTTTTACCTGCCCTCAGTATGTCTCACTTTAATATCTGTAAGTGTATTCCCCCACTCTGTATTCTCTCCAATCTGCTCAGCATGCAGAAGTCCAAGCTTTACAAAACACACTACAAAGGGCAGTAAACGAGAAAATTGAGGAATTAGTCTGGATCACAGTTTCAGAATACTGTTTTCAGACTACGATGGATGATGGATATTTGGGAACAAAATAGATATTAATTCCAAATTGATCGTGACTTCCGGTTCCGGGCGCTGCGCTGTGGCTGCCCTGCTGTCGTTCGCGTTTGGCACTGTGTGTGTTCTGTTTGTTTATTTATTTACTCGTCAGTCATTGTTTGGATGGATGTGATTAATCTTGCATGTAGTTCGCACTAAAGCTACAATGGACTTCGCATATTTGTGTGCGATTGGACTGCTTGCAGTGTTTTTAAACACTTGCTTCACCCGTGGCCACTTCCATGACCGTGTTGGCGTGGCAGGTGCAACACAATACAGCAGGGAATTCCTTCTCCTGTTGCGCGATCATATGCATACGGATCACAAACTCATTGTCAACTCCATACCAAACTACCTCAGAAGAAATCCAAAGAAATGTACTATCCAGACGAGACACAAACGGGGATCTAAAGGGGGCATTCGGCAGAAACTCAGAAGACTGAGAAACAAACTTCCTCTTACCATCACGCTGCTGATCAACGCCCAGTCCCTGAGAGCAAAAACAGACGAGCTGATAGCGAATGTCCGGTACCTGCACGAGTATCGGAGCGCCTGCATCCTGGCCATCACAGAGATGTGGCTGGACAGCAACGTCTCTGACAGCGAGGTGGGACCCCCTGGATTTTCCGTGTTCCGCACTGACCGGGACCCTTCAACTACCGGGAAGATCCGAGGGGGTGGTGTCTGTCTGCTCATTCGGGACGAGTGGTGTAGGACTGTGGTGGTGAGAGAGAGCCTTTGCACTCCCGATATTGAACTGCTTTGTGTCTCTCTGCGACCCCCATATCTTCCAAGAGAGTTTCCCCAGATCTTTTACACCGTTGCATACATTCATCCCAAAGCGAACGCCGATAGGGCCTTAGATGCTATTTTTAATCTCACCCAGAAGATTGAATCCCTTTCCCCCGACGCCCCGAAATTTTTTTCTTGGAGATTTCAATAACTGTCCACTGAAAAAGTGCTTACGCACATATTATCAATACGTGGACTGTCCCTCTAGAAAAAACGCATTGCTTGACCTGTGCTATGGAACTGTCAAAAATGCCTACCTTTCATCTCTGCTCCCACCACTAGGGGCATCAGATCATCTCATCTCATCATCTCTAGCCGCTTTATCCTTCTACAGGGTCGCAGGCAAGCTGGAGCCTATCCCAGCTGACTACGGGCGAAAGGCGGGGTACACCCTGGACAAGTCGCCAGGTCATCACAGGGCTGACACATAGACACAAACAACCATTCACACTCACGGTCAATTTAGAGTCACCGGTTAACCTAACCTGCATGTCTTTGGACTGTGGGGGAAACCGGAGCACCCGGAGGAAACCCACGCGGACAACATGCAAACTCCACACAGAAAGGCCCTCGCCGGCCCCGGGGCTCGAACCCAGGACCTTCTTGCTGTGAGGCGACAGCGCTAACCACTACACCACCATGCCGCCCGCATCAGATCATAGTGTTGTTTATCTTCGCCCTGTTTACCAGAGACTTTTGGAAAGAGAAAAGCCCCAGAAAAAAATCAGTGAAAATGTGGGACAGTGAGAGTATAATGACCCTACAAGGATGTTTTGAGTGCACAGATTGGGACGTTTTTAATTGTGACGATATAAATGAACAGGTAGAAGCAATATCTGACTACATCAATTTTTGCACAGACTCTATCATACCCACAAAAAACAAAAAAGTGTTTCCCAACGACAAATCGTGGGTGTCCAACAAACTAAAGCACCTTATAATGGAAAAGAAAAAAAGCACACCTGGCTCATGATGACATAGGCAGGAGGGACATACAGAGACAAATTAAAAGACAAATACAGTTGGATAAACACAGTTATAGACAAAAGATTGAAGCTACCCTGGAGTCAGGCAACTCCCGGGAAGCATGGCAGGGAATTAAGACCATGACCGATGTCCCACATAAGGGCAGGGGAAAATCCTCTCTGGACTGGAACAATTGCTCAGACATGCTTGGAGGTGAGGGCAGAGAGGGTGTTAACCAACTGAACAACTTCTTCTGCCGCTTTGAAAGTGGCAACAATGATACCGGTGGCACCCCACCACTGCCCTCTCCCCCCTCTGCATCTCAGTGGAATATCAGGCAATTTGATGTTCTTAGGATGTTTAGGCATACTAACCCTAGGAAAAGCCCTGGTCCAGACAACATCTGTGGCAGTGTTTTAAAGAACTGTGCCGAACAACTGGCCCCTGTTTTTACTGACATTTTTAATTCGTCTCTCAACCTCTGTAAAATCCCTATTCTGTGGAAGACTTCTACAATTGTACCTGTTCCAAAAAAGCCCAGACCTTCAGAACCCAATGACTTCTGGCCAATAGCACTGACATCCCTGGTCATGAAGTGCTTGGAGCGTCTGGTAAAGCAGCACATTGTGTCCCAAACCTACAAGCTCATGGACCCCCTGCAGTTTGCATATCAAGCCTCCAGGGGGGTGGAGGATGCCATTTTAACATTAATGCACCTTTTGCACATGCACCTTGAAAAACCTAAGGCCCATGCAAAGATTTTATTTGTGGACTTTTCCTCTGCTTTTAACACTATGCTACCAAAGACTCTTGCAGGGATACTTGCTAATGATTTTAACCTCAAGGCTGGTCTTATTTGTTGGATTATGGACTTCCTGACCGGTAGAGCTCAGCGCGTCAGAGTTGGCTCTTTCCTCTCTGACACTATGACTACATCCATGGGCTCCCCACAAGGTTGTGTCTTATCTCCCTTACTTTTTATTTTATACACAAATGCATGCACTAGCACTTTCCCCAACAGACATTTTATCAAATATGCAGATGACACAGCTCTAGTGAGCCTCCTAGAGGATGGAGAAAGTGATCATGGCCCAGTTTTAGATTTATTTTTAGCGTGGTGTAAAAGGTCAAGCCTGATTTTAAACACAAAGAAGACAAAGGAGATGTCTATTGATTTTAGAAGGTCACACTCATCCTCTGCCACAGTTGTGATGGGAGAGACCATTCAGACTGTCTCCACTTATAAATACCTGGGTGTCGAACTTGACAATAAGCTGAAATGGAACTCATGGGCTGATTTACTGCATACCAAGACACAGCAAAGAATGTACTTCTTAAAGAAACTGCTTGTTTTTAAGGTTGACAAAAAGATGCTTCACATGTTTTATACTGCTTTTATTGAAAGTGTTTTAACCTTCTGTATTACTTGCTGGTTTGGCAATGCCACTGAGGCACAGAAAAAGGTGGTCAGAAAGACAGTCTCTACTGCCAGCAAGCTTCTTGGGATCACTCTGCCAAGTATGGAAAGTATCTATAGGAGACAGACTTGTTAAAAAGGCTGATAACATTATTGAACAATACACACACTTCTCTTCATTTCTCTTCATTTCAACTCCTGCCATCTGGACGTCGGTCTTGTCCCCCCCTGCTGTCCAAAAACAGGTCAAGGTTTTCTTTTGTACCCCAAGCGATAAAAGCCCTAAACGAGGCCAAGTGGTAATTCAGTCAACCAATGTAATGTGTGAATAGCAATTTTCTGTGTATGTGTTTTTTCTGTTGTTTTGTATGCCTGTCTGTGTCTCATGTCTTGTGCCAGTGACTGTACAGCAAACACAATTGCCCCATGGGGATCAATAAAGTTTTAACTAACTAAATGAAAGCCTTTAAAACAAGCTGAACTTTGGAAGCTGATCAGTAACTTAGGGCGAAATATTAACGCTCATAGACAACGGTTTTAATTTTATGCACATTTAAAAAAAAAAAAAAACTTTATTCGTCACATGCACACTTCAAGCACAGTGAAATTCATCCCCTGCATTTAACCCATCTGAAGCAGTGAACACACGCGCACACACCCAGAGCAGTGGGCAGCCCAGAGCACCCGGGGAGCAGTCAGGGGTTCGGTACCTTGCTCAAGGGCACCTCAGCCCAAGGCCGCCCCATGTCAACCTAACTGCATGTCTTTGGATTATGAGGGAAAACGGAGCACCCAGAGGAAACCCACGCAGACACAGGGAGAACATGCAAACTCCACACAGAAAAGCCCTCGCTGGCCGCTGGGTTCCAACCCAGAACCTTCTTGCTGTGAGGCGACCATGCGAACCATTACACCACCACTTGAAACTTTATGTTAAACCCTCTGTAATTTTCTTCTGGTCCCAAGAAGTATTGTTAATAAGTAATAATTAAAATAAGTTAGCGCGGATTGTGGTGAATTTCTGTTTGGCGATTTTCGTGACCACTCGTCATGTGACGTCATTTAAGCCAAACAAACCGCTTGAGTTGAGTCCACTTCTGTTTACTTGCATTGCCGTTCGGCTTGGGTGCAGACGTGCATTCAGGAATTTACAAAGAAAAACCATGCCTTATTGTTGTGCAGTGAACTGTAACAACGGGACCGGTTCATGAAAAAGTTTTTACCTTTTTCCGAGAGAGGAGAAGAGGCAGAGAAAGTGGATTAGCTTTTTCCGGAAGAGGCGGAGCAAGAGGATTGGCTTTTTCCGAAAAAGGAGAAGAGGCGGAGTGAGTGGGTTGGCTTTTTCTGAAAGAGGAGAAGAGGCGGAGCGAAAGGGTTGGCTTTTTCCGAAAAAGGAGAAGAGGCGGAGCGAGAGGGTTGGCTTTTTCCGAAAAAGGAGAAGAGGCGGAGCGAGTGCATTGGCTTTTTCCAGAAGAGGAGAAGAGGCGGAGCGAGTGGGTTGACTTTTTCTGAAAGAGGAGATGAGGTGGAGAGAGTGGATTGTGCGCGTGAAGCCAGAAGGTTGGCTTTTTCTGGAAGAGGAGCTGAGGCGGAGAGAGTGGATTGTGCGCGTGAAACAAAATCAAGCAGTCAAAGAAGAAATGGACCAGCGACGCTCAAGCAAAAAGGAGAAGATTGGAGGTAAACATTTTTACTTTTGCTTGCAATTGACAAGTCAAGAATCCTGAGGGATCCTGTACAATCATTGTGGAAATGAGACAAAGGGATATTTCCTCCATTAGAGTAGGCTATAAATAGTATAATGCCGCGGATGGCAGGCTAATGTGGCCTACCGGCGCACTGTCAAGTAATCGTTACCTATATCCACTAGGGAGGACGGTTTAATTATTGTTCAAAAGGGCTTTTATTTAGTATTACGACAAAAGTAGGAATTTATCATAACTACCAGGATAAATCGTTTGGGCGCGAGTCTTGTTGAGGTCCGGGTTCACCGCGATCAGAGTCGGTCGAGTCGCTGTCCGATTCCGAGGCCGCACGGTCAAACCAGTGAGTCACGTTCACGATTGCTTCGCAACGACCATAGATTCATACATATATGGTTTCACCTCTTGATATTCAATTTGGAGAGTTCCTACTTCAAAATCGCTATCAGACATTTTACACAACCTCTCACGACCAAAGTCCGTACACGTGTGCTTGGTTCACAGGTAAACACAGAACTGCTCCCGGTCTGTTTGGCTTAAATGATGTCACGACGACGGTCCCCTGGCGGTGAAAGTGCGCATAAGTGAGATGTAAACAAACCTTTGGAAACTGGGCAAAACAGTACATTTTAACCGTTTTATTCAATTTTAGGGTGCAAATTAGAGACTAGGAAAATTTAATTCACTTTTTGGGTCATTCTTCTAGACAATAAAGTTGATATTCTACGGTTCACCTCCTTTCATTGCCTATGACCTTTAAGGTACGTTCTCTGTGTTATTAGAGCACAATAGTACAATGTATGATTTTGGTTCCCACTTTAATGTTGCCTAATAGAGCCAGTAGGAGGGGAACTGGAATATAGAAGGGATTTCCGGTAAGCTAAAGCATGGTTGTTAGACGTGTCGTGTTCTCAATAAATGCCAGTGGTTTAACCCAAGCCTGTTTATTTTTTATATCCATGAGTACGAACATAACATGGTGTCAAAAATGGAACTGGCGAGAAACGCAGAATTTAAAACAGCAATCGACTTCATGGAAAAATAATAAGAAGGAATGTGTCAAATTTCAGAGGCATGCTAGTGCTAGCAAAAGGACATGTTTAGTGAGAGTAGCATGCAAGCAGAGGCTAACGTTGGTGAAAATATTTCGGGCTACCAACAACTGAAGCAAGTAAGAGAAAATCCTGTACCCTTTCTGTTTCCTGCCATGGATAAACTCAGTCCTCCCACACCTATGCAGTTCAGCGGTAGTCTTGCTGAAAATTGGAAATGTTTCAAGCAGAGATTTAATATAAATTTGGCTGCAAGTGGAGTGGGTGGAGGAGATGAGAAGCTAAAATCATCCATTTTTCTTCATGGTATAGGAGAAAATACATTATAGCTTTCAAATTGATGAGGGAAATGTAACATTGACAGAGCTAATGGTGAAGTTCGAGGACTACTTTGTGCCAAGTAAAAATGTCACTTTTGAGAGGTACAAGTTTTTCTTTGCTGATCAGAAAACAGGCATGAGTTTTGATCAGTACTTAGCTGAGCTTCACACTCTGAGCAAGATGTGTGAATTTGGAAATTTGAGAGACCCATTAGTCAGAGATAGACTCATATGTGGAATTCCTAATAATGGGCTCAGAGCATGTTTACTGCGTGAACATGATTTAACGCTAGAAAGAGCAGTAAACATGTGTAGAGCAGCGGACACCACTCGCATGCAGGTGAGGGAGCTGTGCAGGGATGAAACAGCAGCAGTGCATGCGGTAAAACCTGCTTTAAACTTCTCCAGAACTTTATCCCTGACCTGTCTGGTGAGTTCTTTGGTTTTCATGATGCTGTTTGTTCTTCAGTGTTCTCTAACAAACCACTGAGGCCTTCACAGAACAAGTGTATTTATGCTGACAGTAAATTACACACAGTAGGACTCTATAAACTAAAAAGATGACTTCTGAAGGCAATTGATTGCACTGGGTTGTATCAGAGTACAGGGGGCTGAATACTAATGCACATCACATTTCAGATTTTTATTTGTTTAAAATTTTGAAGACCATTTATCATTTTTGTTTCACTTCACAATTATGTGCTACTCTGTGTTGGTCTATCACATAAAATCTCAAAAAACTTTTAAGTTCGTGGTTGTAAGGTGGAAAAATGTGAAAAAAGTTCAAGGGGTATGAATACTTTTTCAAGGCACTGTATGTCTAGATCCACGGGATCTTAACAGGGCGAAAAGCATGAACATTTTAAGTTGCCCACAAAAGAAAAGATTTTTGAGCACCTTGAAGGAGTGGAGATAATGATGGATGACATCATCATGTGGGGATCCACGAGAGAGGAACGTCCTGGATCCGACACGCAAGTACAATCTGAAGCTAAATTGAGACAAGTGTGAGTTTGCAGTGAAAAGCCTTACCTTTGTGGGAGATGTGATTGCAGAGGAAGGTGTTAAGCCAGAGCCAAGGAAGACGACAGCCATAAAGAACATGGAACCGTTAGGGCTTTGCTGGCATTTGAACCCAGATCACTGGTGTGATAATCCAGCAAACCCCCACTAGGCCACCAGGGGGATGACTCAAGTGCAGAGGCGTGAGGCATAGGTAGAGTATCAAAAAACAGTTTATTTACAATATTTACAATCCAATGGAAAAAACAAAAAGAAAATCCAAAAGCTCAGAGGATGACCAAAAATAAAAATATCCAAAGGTTCAAAGTCCAAAAAACAAAAGGAAAGGCAAAAATGCTGAACGCTCAGAAGATCAAAAAGTACAAAGTCCAAAGAAAGCAAAAACATCAAAAACACAAGGGCACAGGCAAGATACGTGGGACAGAGGAAACTAGCATGAGACAACATAGCATAAAGACTCCGTCACAAGGGGAACAAACAGAGGGGTATTTATACACAAACTCATTAAGGAACAGGGTGGGGCAGGAAACAGGCAATCAAGACAAAACACAGTGGCGGCCTCTAGAGGCCAAAACAACCATGACAAGATAAACATAACAGCGGCCTCTAGAGGCCAAAACAGTCCCAGTCCTAACAGGACCCCCCCAGGAGTGTCTCCTGACGTTCCCAGGGCGATCCGGATGGGCCGAATGGAAGTCCCGGCACAGTCCTTCATCTAAAATGTCCCGGGCGGGGACCCAACAGCGTTCCTCGGGGCCATAGCCCTCCCAATCTACCAGATATTGAAGCCCGCTGCGGACCCGGCGGGAGTCAAGCAGGCGATGCACAGTGAACACAGTCTGACCCTGGAAGATGCGGGGGGGTGGGGGATTCCTAGGGGCAGGGGCATACGTGGACGTCAGTACGGGCTGCAACAGGGAAACATGGAATGTGGGGTTGATCCTCAGAGTCCGGGGCAATTGGAGCCGGTAGGCGACAGGGTTCACCCTGCGCACCACCTTGAAGGGGCCAATGTAGCGAGGAGCAAGCTTGCGGTTCTCCACCCGCAGCGGAAGGTCCTTGGTGGACAGCCAAACCCGCTGCCCAGGGCGGAAAGCGTGGGCAGGTCTTCTATGGCGGTTGGCCTGAGTCTGGTTGGTTCTGGAGGTCTGGATGAGGGTCTTCCTGACCTTGCTCCAGGTCTTGCGACACCATCTCACATATTGGTTGACCGAGGGCACCCCCGCGTCCTCCTCCTGGTCCGGGAACAGAGGTGGCTGGAACCCGAATTGGCACTGGAATGGCGACAGCTTGGTGGCCGATGACTGCAGGGTGTTGTGGGCGTACTCTGCCCATGGCAGCCAGGTGCTCCACAATGTCAGGTTATCCATAGCCAGGCCTCGCAGGGTGGTTTCCAGGTCCTGGTTGAGCCTCTCCGTCTGGCCATTGGACTGTGGGTGGAACCCAGAGGAGAGGCTGGCAGTGGCTCCGATGACCTTGCAAAACCTGTGCCACACTCGGGAGGAGAACTGGGGCCCCCGGTCAGAAACGATGTCCTGTGGGAGACCAAAAACTCGGAAGACATGAGTGAACATGAGTTTGGCAGTTTCCAGGGCAGAAGGGAGCTTGCACAGTGGTATGAAGCGGCAGGCCTTAGAGAATCTGTCTACTATGACCAAAACGACAGTATTACCTTGTGACTCAGGGAGACCCATGATGAAGTTGACTGCCACGTGGGACCAGGGACGCCAGGGAATGGTCAGAGGATGCAGGAGACCCTGGGGATGCTGTCGTGGGTTCTTGCTTCTGGTGCACACTTCACAGGAAAGGATGAATGACCTCACTTCCTTCTCCATGCTAGGCCACCAGAAGCGTCTTCTCAAAAAGTCCAGGGTCCTTCAAGCTCCCGGGTGGGCGGTGAGAGGGGACGAGTGACCCCACTGGAGAACCTTGGCCCGGGCTTGATGTGGGACGTACAAAAGGCCCGGTGGCCCCATCCCAGGATCGGGGTCCTGGCGTTGGGCTCGTCAGACGGCCTCCTCAATACCCCAGCAGACAGGGGCCACAATCCGGGACACAGGGATAATAGGACCAACTTCGCTCTCCCTGTTGGTGGGAGCGAACAGCCTGGAAAGCGCGTCAGGTTTGGTATTTTTGGAGCTGGGGCGGTGATAGGGTAAAGTCGAACCAACTGAAAAATAAGGCCCACCTAGCCTGTTGTGGATTGAGTCTCTTTGCTTGCTGGAGGTACTCCAGGTTCTTGTGGTCCGTCCAGACCAAAAATGGGTGTTGCGCTCCCTCCAGCCAGTGCCTCCACTCCTCAAGGGCCAGTTTAACTGCTAGCAGTTCTCGATCCCCCACGTCATACCGGGACTCCGCAGAACTCAGGCGGTGGGAGAAGTATGCGCAGGGGTGCAACCTTCCTTCCAAGCATTGAGAGAGGACCGCGCCAACGCCGCTGTCTGAGGCATCCACCTCGACGATGAAGGGTTGCGAAGGGTCCGGGAGGACCAGAATGGGTGCCGTGCAGAAGCGGTGCTTGAGGTCTTTGAACGCCTTTTCCGCCTGATGAGACCAGACATATGATCCACCTGTTCCTTTGGTGAGGTCCGATATGGGCGCTGCTACAGAACTAAAGTTCCTGATGAACTTGCGATAGAAGTTAGCAAATCCTAAGAACCACTGAACCTCTTTGACGGACTTGGTGGTGGGCCAGTCCTGGACGGCCAGGGTCTTGGCTGGATCCATCTGGAGTTGGCCTGTCCGTACAATAAAACCCAGAAAGGAGACCTCGGGAACATGAAATTCACATTTCTGGGCCTTAGCGAACAGATTGTTCTGTAGCAGCCTCTGGAGAACCTGGCGGACATGGTGGCGGTGCTCCTGCATGGTCTTGGAAAAGATTAGGATGTCGTCGAGGTAGACAAAAACGTACAGGTTAATCATGTCCCTCAAGACGTCGTTGATTAGGGCCTGAAAAACAGCTGGTGTGTTGGTGAGTCCGAAGGGCATCACCTGGTACTCGTAGTGCCCTGACGGGGTGTTAAAAGCGGTCTTCCACTCTTCTCCTTGTCGGATACGGACGAGGTGATATGCGTTCCGTAAGTCCAACTTGGTGAAGACAGTGGCACCTTGGAGCAGGTCGAATGCTGTGGACATCAGCGGAAGGGGATAGTGGTTGCGCACGGTGATCTTGTTCAGGCCCCTATAGTCAATACACAGTCGGAGCCCCCCCCATCCTTCTTGCAGACAAAGAAGAAGCCGGCACCAGCAGGTGAAGTGGAGGGTCGAATGAACCCAGAGACCAGGGCTTCCTTGATGTATTCCTCCATGGCCTTGCATTCTGGCTGAGAGAGGGAGAACAGTCGGCCCCGAGGAGGAGTAGTCCCAGGGAGCAAGTCGATGGCACAGTCGTAGGCGCAGTGTGGAGGAAGAACGGCAGCCCTGCTCTTTCTAAAAACCTCTTTCAGATCCCAGTACTCTGTAGGAACTTGAGATAACTCGGTGAGATCAGGAGGCTCGGCAAGAGACACAGGAGAGCTAGAGAGCAGACAAGAGGCATGGCATGCAGGACCCCATTCCACAACCTGGCTTGTTACCCAGTCTATGCGAGGGTTGTGGCGAGTAAGCCAAGGAAGGCCTAGAATAACTGGGAACTCAGGTGAATGAATAAGGTGCAGGGATATTTCTTCTTTGTGACCTTGAGACTGGAGAAGTAACTTGGGTGACTCTTCCATCACCTAAAGCTTGGCCATCCAGGGCAGACACAGACAGTGGGACTTCAAGAGGCGCAGTCGGGACATTGATACTTTGGGCGAAGTGGATATCCATAAAGTTTCCAGCCGCCCCTGAGTCTAACAAGGCCTGGCAAGAGTGGATGGACTCACCCCAGGAGATGGAAACCGGCATGTAGATTCCTTGGCCAGGAAGTCCGGGAGAGAGGGTAGGCCCCGTCACAACCCTCCCTCGGCTGGACGGGGTGGTCCTTTTCCCGAGAGCTCAGGACATGATGCTCAGAAGTGACCAGGCTTGTCACAGTAGATGCAGCACTTGTCCCTCCTTCTGCGCTCCCTCTCAGATGCGGAGAGGTGAGTATGGCCCACTTGCATGGGTTCTGGACAGTCACTGGAGGAGGTAGATGGGCTCCATGTTGAGGCAGTGAGGCCGGGGAGACTCAGGACTTGGCGGCGTTCTCTAATCCTGTTGTCCAGACGAATGGCATGAGAAATCAGTGTTTCGAGGTCACTTGGGCATCCAATAGAGGCCAGAGTGTCCTTGATGAGGTCAGACAGACCACGGTGAAAGGCTGAAACCAGGGCAGTCTCGTTCCATCCAGTTACTGCTGCAAGCGTCCGGAATGAGATGGCATAGTCTGCGACGCTTCCTCCTTGCCGGATGGACATGAGCTTTCTGGCTGCGTCTTTGCTGATGTCTGCTTGATCGAAGACACGAAGCATCTCCTCTGTAAACAGCTGGAATGGAATGCTCCGTAATCAGAGCACTCAGGTCCCCCTCTCATGGCTGTTGCCCAAGCTCGTGCCTTAACAAGGTTATCACAAAGGCAATCTGTAGCATAGGTGGTAGGCTGGAGCTCAAAGGTGAGTTGGCACTGGGTAAGGAACTCCCGACACTCACTGTGCTTGCCATCATACCTCTGTGGTGCAGGAAGGCTGGGTTCATGAGGTGAAGGAGGCAGCAGGCACTGGAGCAGATGGTGGAGCAGGAGATGGGGGCAGAGAAGTCAGTTGTGCCAGGGTTTTCCCAATTTGCTGAAGCAGTACCTCATGGCAAGCAAGGGTCTCACCTTGGCTTGCAAGAGCCCGTCATGATGGAGTCTTTCTGTTAGGGTTTTGCTGGGATTCGAACCCAGGTCACTGGTGTGATAATCCAGCAAACCCCCACTAGGCCACCAAGGGGATGGCTCAAATGCAGAGGCGTGAGGCGTAGGTAGAGTATCAAAAAACAGTTTATTTACAATATTTACAATCCGATGGAAAAAACAAAAAGAAAATCCAAAAGCTCAGAAGATGACCAAAAATAAAAATATCCAAAGGTTCAAAGTCCAAAAAACAAAAGGAAAGGCAAAAATGCTGAACGCTCAGAAGATCAAAAAATACAAAGTCCAAAGAAAGCAAAAACACAAGGGCACAGGCAAGATACGTGGGACAGAGGAAACTAGCATGAGACAACATAGCATAAAGACTCCGTCACAAGGGGAACAAACAGAGGGGTATTT
This sequence comes from Neoarius graeffei, assembly GCF_027579695.1. Lineage (NCBI taxonomy): Eukaryota > Metazoa > Chordata > Actinopteri > Siluriformes > Ariidae > Neoarius > Neoarius graeffei. Next base: position 76,425,600 of record NC_083575.1, on the reverse strand, counting down.
ATACACAAACTCATTAAGGAACAGGGCGGGGCAGGAAACAGGCAATCAAGACAAACACAAAACACAGTGGCGGCCTCTAGAGGCCAAAACAACCATGACAAGATAAACATAACAGCGGCCTCTAGAGGCCAAAACAGTCCCAGTCCTAACAGGAACGTCCACAGAACAAAGAGGAGGTGAGACAATTCTTGGGTATGGTCACATATTTGGCTAAGTTTTTTCCTCAATTGTCTGCCCAGTCAGCACCACTCATATCTGTTAGAGCAAAATAAGGAGTGGGTATGGTCTCATGAGCAAGAAACATGTTTCCAAATGCTGAAGGACATTCTAACCAAAGAACCAGTCCTCAAGTTCTATGACCCAGAAAAGAGCACAATAATTTTGGCAGATGCTTCTCAGTATGGACTAGGTGTAGTGCTGTTGCAGTTGAGTGACAACAGCTAGTAGCCTGTAGCCTATGCATCACGTGCGTTGACAAGTGCTGAAGCCAAATATGCACAAATAGAGAAAGAACTTTTAGCCAGCATTTATGCCAGTGAACGCTTTCATCAATATATATATATGGACAAGCTTTTAAACTGGAAACAGACCACAAGCCTTCAGTATCCATAATGTCCAAGCCTCTCAATGACTATCCGATGAGAATTCAGCGTCTTTTAATCAGACTACAGAAATATGATGTAAAGATGATTTATACACAAGGAAAATTCATGTTCGCAGCCGATACTCTCGCACACGCAGTCAACAAAAAGGAATGTCCAGATGAACAGAAAAATGCAGAAATACAGGCCTACAGTGGTGCTTGGAAGTTTGCGAACCCTTTAGAATTTTCTATATTTCTGCATAAATATGATCTAAAACATCATCAGATTTTCACACAAGTCCTAAAAGTAGATAAAGAGAACCCATTTAAACAAATGAGACAAAAATATTATACTTGGTCATTTATTTATTGAGGGCGGCACGGTGGTGTAGTGGTTAGCGCTGTCGCCTCACAGCAAGAAGGTCCTGGGTTCGAGCCCCGGGGCCGGCGAGGGCCTTTCTGTGTGGAGTTTGCATGTTCTCCCCGTGTCCGCGTGGGTTTCCTCCGGGTGCTCCGGTTTCCCCCACAGTCCAAAGACATGCAGGTTAGGTTAACTGGTGACTCTAAATTGACCGTAGGTGTGAATGTGAGTGTGAATGGTTGTCTGTGTCTATGTGTCAGCCCTGTGATGACCTGGCGACTTGTCCAGGGTGTACCCCGCCTTTCGCCCGTAGTCAGCTGGGATAGGCTCCAGCTTGCCTGCGACCCTGTAGAAGGATAAAGCGGCTAGAGATAATGAGATGAGATTTATTTATTGAGGAAAATGATCCAATATTACATATCTGTGAGTGGCAAAAGTATGTGAACCTCTAGCATTAGCAGTTCATTTGAAGGTGAAATTAGAGTCATGTGTTTCAATCAATGGGATGACAATCAGGTGTGAGTGGGCACCCTGTTTTATTTAAAGAACAGGGATCTATCAAAGTCTGATCTTCACAACACATGTTTGTGGAAGTGTATCATGGCACAAACAAAGGAGATTTCTGAGGACCTCAGAAAAAGTGTTGTTGATGCTCATCAAACCGGAAAAGGTTACAAAACCATCTCTAAAGAGTTTGTACTCCACCAATCCACAGTCAGACAGACTGTTTACAAATGGAGGAAATTCAAGACCATTGTTACCCTCCCCAGGAGTGGTCAACCAACAAAGATCACTCCAAGAGCAAGGCATGTAACAGTCGGCGAGGTCACAAAGGACCCCAGGGTAACTTCTAAGCAACTGAAGGCCTCTCTCACATTGGCTCATGTTAAAGTGCACCTGACAGCAAAATTATGTTCTAAAATAAGTTTCTGTAATAAAACTGCAAACACCACTGATCACTTTCATGATAGAACTAACCACCAACAGAATGAAACTCTTTGTGCGCAGCTGCATCAATCTGGCCAAGCACCAAGCCGCTGTCAGTGGCTGCCATATTTGCCGTGACGTCACATGCAGAACGACTGCTCGGTCTTCAAGGCAGCTATGGCCGATGAAACAGAGCGATTTTCTGACCAGTCTTCAGAAACTGAGGCCCTTTTTGAGGTTGACAATGGACATGTCAGATTACATGAAGACGAAGCAGTGGGTGGCATTTTGCCTTATCGTTTTGAGCCGTATCTGGACGATTTGCCTGCAGAAGGCGAGATTTCCGACTTGGACACAGAATACATGTGAATAATACCTCAGACTTCATTCAATCTGTAATTTGTGACAATATAACAGGATTACTACATATAATAAATATTTTGGAGTATCTTTCATTCTATTTTCGTGACCAAAGGCTCTGTATACAGTGCAGTAAGGTTGGAAAGATATTGGCAGATTCGAACTTCCGGGATCAATAACTCTTAAGTGAAACGTTGTTAAAACACAAAACATGCATATTTTCAACCGTAGTAAGATACACAACGAGCTACAACCTAACTTTCATGATGCAGGGACCGTCTACAAAGTGCAACACCGAAAAGAGACATTACAAAAATTATCAAAAACTTCACTATGATACAGTGTAGTGTCCCCAAACTCACTACCCACTTCATTGGTCTGCTACAGATTACACTACAACACTTGGTTTGAAAGAAAGGCATTTGTCATAATTTCTGGGAATTTTTATTAGGAATATTAATCAATAACTTCACTATGATACAAGTGTTGCAGTGTAATCTGTAGGAGACCAATGAAGTGTGTAGTGAGTTTGGTGACACTACACTGTATCATAGTGAAGTTATTGATTAATATTCCCATTAAAAATTCCCAGAAATTATGACAAATGCATTATTTGTCCAAATAAGTGTTGTAGTGTAATCTGTAGGAGACCAATGAAGTGTGTCCGAGTAGGATAGCTGTAAGCTGTAAAAGTAACGTGAAAACACTTCTAACTTTCAAGACTGACGGAGAGTCGTCCTGTGGTTGATGTGTTGAGTGAACTCTGAGAAGCTGCCAGAGGTAAATTCATGTGTTTTGATGTGCTTGGTGCTGTTGTTTATTGTAACGTGTAAAAACGAGCTGAATCGCTAATTGCTGCTAGCCTTTAGCTTAGCCTCCTCATAGGCTTTCACACTGTTTATTCTGCATTGCCGTTAGCAATTGCTAATTTGTGTAAGACAGTCTGTGGGTTTTTCGCCATGAATTAGCCTGTAGCTTATTTACTAAGAGGAACTGTGTGATTCAGGACTGGACATTTGCCATAAGAGGGAGAGAGCGAGGACCAGGAGAGCCCTGGATCGTGGGGGAGAGACTGTAGCTGCTGTACTTGAGCGTGGTTTGCCACCACGTGTGGCTGCCCGCTCCATTCCCTTGCTGCTGAAACTGCACCTTGCCATTTGCCCCTTCCCCCCCCCCCCCCCCCCCCCCCCCCATCTTCATCTCTGACTGTGTGGATTCGTGAGTACACTTAATACTTTGCACATGCCTTTTTGTTTGTGCTGGTTAAAGCCAGTGAAGCGGCCATTTGTTTCCGGCCTCCCCGCTCACAAGCATCGACTGGGCCTGCAACGTCTTTTATTTACATTTAATAGCCCGGTGTGAATGAGTGTGTGAGTGTGGGCTGTGGACACTTGAGTTTCCCTGGTCATTTCGATTTATTTTACATTTTCTATTCAGGTTCATCAGGGATCATTGGTGGATCAAACCGGCCAGATCATTATAGGAGAGTTTTGAATACTGTTATTGGTGCATACTTAAAGGTCAACAGTGAACAAGTTAACTAATTTGCAAATCCAATTCATAACCTTGTAATAAATAATTCTTCTTGGTTGAACTAAATCTTGTGTTGTAATTACGAAGGTGATACTTTTTGGATAAATATAAAACAGGTAAAAGTGAACTTTTATTTTAAAGGGGAAGTACCAAAATTTGTGTTTACTTCTTAGAACTTATTGGAGGCACCGCCAAGTTATTTTATATCGTTATCACAGGTAGCGCCAGACGAACTCAGGCCCCGTCCCACTGTACTACAACACCCCTATTATTTCTCAGTCAGTATTCACTAGCTACTTGGGACTGGGGTTACAAATACAAATGTCAGCAGTCCTTGTGAAGAATGACCACATATGAATATCGCACAAACAGCTGAACTCTGGAAACCCACACCAGCCCTAATCAGAGGTGTTTACGAAAATGTAAATTCTTACACGCATGTCAAAGGACAGAAAAAATGTCAGCAGGCATATTGTTCTGCAATTTCAAGACATGAGAGAAGTATGACTCAACAGGGGTGGGGTTAAGTGTACCAGAGCTTCAGTCTCCAGACAGCTCAAACCATATGCACAGTCATGGCTCAGAGACTATGCCATGACATCAGTGGAGCTCATGCATGCAAACATAGAAAATCCAGGGTGAGAATGAGAACAAAGGTTATTTAGATTAAACACACACACACACCTTACTGTCCTTTTGAGGAACTTTCCTTGACATAATTATTAATGCAGCTAATTAATGTCATGTCCACAACTAAGTGTAACCTACTTCAGCTCACACTATTAAGAGTAACCGCTGGAGTTTACAGATGCCTATACGTACCACTATACATTTACCTTTTGGACCAGCACATCAAAAGATTAGGCTCGCCACTGGAGAAAGGGGTATCAGAAATTGCATTGAGTAGAAGAGCAACAACATACACAACTCACAGGTAAGTTTTATCTGTATTGTATTAACGCATAAACAAACAAACAAAAATAATAATAAAATTAGAATGTCCTTCAGTGCATGAAATGTCACAATATCAATCCAGAAATGAAATCTATAGATCAACCGGGTGGATAACAAAATCACAATTAGGTTGGCTCGCCACAACTGCTGGAAGCTACCTCCACCAGGGGCGATTCTAGCATCTGATCTTTGGGGGTGCTTAGCCCCCAGAGCTGACAGAGGCACCTGGCTTGAACGACAGTGTTTCCACGTTTATTCTGCATTTAGACTAGAATTAACTAGACAAGAAGACTAGACTAGACAAGACTAGACTTATGCAATGTTTTAACAGAAGCTGACCCAATAAACTATGATATCTACACATTTACAACCACTAACACAAATATTTACATTATATTTTTAACTAAACAAGACCTACTACTGCATTTGTAATGTTGGAGCTATTCATTTTGAACAGTGGTAATTGTTAATTAATGTGTTATTGTGTATTGTGTAATAATAGTGTGTATTATTATGATTTTACATCAGTTTACATTAGTTTATATTTTTTGTTATATTTGTTATATTTTGGTAGTGTTCTTTTAATAGTCATTTGTTTAATTGTTTGCTTCGTGCATGTACGTTTCAGTGTCTGTTTTGATTAATTTGCTAATTATTATGATGTTATTTAGACACAAGAGGGCAGTAGTGGACACAGGTAAAGGTGGATATAGGTAGGAAGTAGGAAGAGGCCTATATGCACCTGGGTTGTCAACATTCTCAGAAAGTGAATAGTAATAATTTTGTAGACACAAAATTAAATCTGACCCTATAATTGGGAGCACAAAAAGATGTGCAAAGAGATAATAACTCTATTCACTATAACTATTGAATTGGGACAAATACAATATACAAATATGGCCTGTTTTCATTTTCTTACCTGCTTCTTGTACATCTTCCTCCCTCTCATTGTCTCTCCTTCTCTCTCTCTCTCTAAATTCCAACTGTGAGCTTTGCTCTCGATCCCTCTGTCCTCCTGTCTCCCTCTTTGCACACATACAAACATTCTGTGGTGAGCCTACTAGTAATATTCAAATATTACAATGTCAAATGCATGCTGCTCACTGTCATATCAAGTTTATAGTGCAACTGTGTTTGTAGACACAACATTAAATCTGACCCAATAATTGGGGGCACAAAGCTTTTCTGAAATAGGCTACCATTTCCTCACCTGGTTCATTGGGTTCTCTCTCCTGACCACCACTGTCTCCTCCTTGCATTCATAAAGTAGTCTTTGTTAAAATGTATTAGAAGAAGCTACAGCAATCAACATTAAGCACTATGGCACTATTTTCACTATGGAAAACTGCCCAAACTATTTTACCCATTTTCTCTCACCTGAAGTTGACTGTAGTAGGCCCTTGCTCTTAAAAAAAGAACGTATGTCCATCTATGAATCAAAAACAGATAATGGGTCAGATGTTCCCAGTATTCCAGTTAACAATCCATGGGGTCTGTAATGAACCATGGCATATTGACCAAGGTATTTGTTATACAGTTATTACCTGAGAATGAGATACAACCTGACCAGGATTGTACTGTAAACCTTAAATTTACGTGGTCATGATTCCAGACTACGTGAATGAACATTCACTAGCCAGCTAACTTTTTAATTAATCGAGTTGGCTGTGTGGCCTCACAACTAGGCTTGGCAAGCTTTGAAAATGTAGGCTATATCCAAACCACACTCACTGTCCCCCCAGACAATGACCAGGGTTTGGATTTGTGAATGATAAGCAAACATAAACGCTATGTTACATTAAATAAAATTGACTAACACACAACCAGGACGAAAACCGCATTGTTCCTCCTGGATCTGAGGTTCGACTATTGGTCGAATTCTCCTCTCCAGTACCCTGGAGTAAACCTTCCCTGGGAGGCTGAGAAGTGTGATTCCCCTATAATTGGAGCACACTCTCCGGTCCCCTTTCTTAAAAAGAGGGACCACCACCCCAGTCTGCCACTCCAGAGGCACTGTCCCCGACCGCCATGCGATGTTGCAGAGGCGTGTCAACCAAGACAGCCCCACAACATCCAGAGACTTGAGATACTCAGGGCGGATCTCATCCAGCCCTGGTGCCTTGCCACCGAGGAGCTTGCAAACCACCTCAGTGACTTCGGCTTGGGTAATGGACGAGTCCACCTCTGAGTCATCAGCCTCAGTCTCCTCAGTGGAAGACATGACGGTGGGATTGAGGAGATCCTCAAAGTATTCCATAAAAATTATGAACAGAACCGGTGACAAAGGGCAGCCCTGCTGGAGTCCAACATGCACAGACCTGTTCCCAGTGCATGTTGGACTCCGGCAGGGCTGCCCTTTGTCACCGGTTCTGTTCATAATTTTTATGGACAGAATTTCTAGGCGCAGCCAGGGGCCGGAAGGAATCCTGTTTGGGAACCACAGGATTTCATCTCTGCTTTTTGCGTATGATGTTGTCCTGTTGGCTTCTTCAAACCAGGACCTTCAGCATGCACTGGGGTGGTTTGCAGTCGAGTGTGAAGCGGCTGGGATGAGAATCAGCACCTCCAAGTCTGAGGCCATGGTTCTCAACCGGAAAAGGGTGGCTTGCCCTCTCCAGGTTGGTGGAGAAGTCCTGCCTCAAGTGGAGGAGTTTAAGTATCTCGGGATCTTGTTCACGAGTGAGGGAAGGGTGGAGCGTGAGATCGACAGGCGGATTGGTGCAGCCTCCGCAGTGATGCGGTCGCTTTACCGGTCTGTCGTGGTGAAGAAGGAGCTGAGCCAAAAGGCGAAGCTCTCAATTTACCGGTCGATCTACGTTCCGACTCTCACCTATGGTCATGAGCTTTGGGTAATGACCGAAAGAACAAGATCGTGGATACAAGTGGCCAAAATGAGTTCCCTTCGCAGGGTGGCTGAGCGCTCCCTTAGAGATAGGGTGAGAAGCACAGTCACTCGGGAGGAGCTCGGAGTAGAGCCGCTGCTCCTCCACATCGAGAGGAATCAGCTGAGGTGGCTCGGGCATCTTTTTTGGATGCCTCCTGGACGCCTCCCTGGGGAGGTGTTCCAGGCATGTCCCCCTGGGAGGAGGCCCCGGGGAAGACCCAGGACACGCTGGAGGGACTAAGTCTCTCGGCTGGCCTGGGAACGCCTCGGTGTTCTTCCCGAGGAGCTGGCCGAGGTGTCTGGGGAAAGGGAAGTTTGGGCTTCCATGCTTAGACTGCTGCCTCCGCGACCCGGTCCCGGATAAGTGGAAGAAGATGAGACGAGACGAGCTTTCGGTCCACTAAATACAAATAATTGGGTGTCAGGGAAAATTCTTTTTTTGACCTACACTTGAAAAATCTGAAATGTAGTCTGCCTTTACAAGAGAAATGCTCCATCAAAATGTAATAATTCTCAATAATATATCAGTTATATAACCGGTTAAAGGTCCTATAACTGATAACTACTCCATCAACATGTAATAATTTATGTATTCCCGTCACAGCTTTTGGACTTTAGCCTTTAGTGACTGATTAATTGCTCCTTCAAAATGAAAAAAATTCTCAATAATTTAGGAGACCAATAAATAATTAAGACTATTACATTTTGATGGAGTGTTGTTTTTTACACAACTTTTATCCTTTAGCCTTTTAGCTTTAGCCTTTAAGCCTTTAGCCTTTGATTCTTTAATGGTCACACTAAATGCTCTTTGGAGTGTACTTGTCTAGGGAGAATAGTGCAATTTGGAACTCAGCCAGTACAACCCTGATTCCAAAAAAGTTGGGACAAAGTACAAATTGTAAATAAAAATGGAATGCAATAATTTACAAATCTCAAAAACTGATACTGTATTCACAATAGAACATAGACAACATATCAAATGTCGAAAGTGAGACATTTTGAAATTTCATGCCAAATATTGGCTCATTTGAAATTTCATGACAGCAACACATCTCAAAAAAGTTGGGACAGGGGCAATAAGAGGCTGGAAAAGTTAAAGGTACAAAAAAGGAACAGCTGGAGGACCAAATTGCAACTCATTAGGTCAATTGGCAATAGGTCATTAAAATGACTGGGTATAAAAAGAGCATCTTGGAGTGGCAGTGGCTCTCAGAAGTAAAGATGGGAAGAGGATCACCAATCCCCCTAATTCTGCACCGACAAATAGTGGAGCAATATCAGAAAGGAGTTCGACAGTGTAAAATTGCAAAGAGTTTGAACATATCATCATCTACAGTGCATAATATCATAAAAAGATTCAGAGAATCTGGAAGAATCTCTGTGCGTAAGGGTCAAGGCTGGAAAACCATACTGGGTGCCCGTGATCTTCGGGCCCTTAGACAGCACTGCATCACATACAGGCATGCTTCTGTATTGGAAATCACAAAATGGGCTCAGGAATATTTCCAGAGAACATTATCTGTGAACACAATTCACCATGCCATCCGCCGTTGCCAGCTAAAACTCTATAGTTCAAAGAAGAAGCCGTATCTAAACATGATCCAGAAGTGCAGACATCTTCTCTGGGCCAAGGCTCATTTAAAATGGACTGTAGCAGAGTGGAAAACTGTTCTGTGGTCAGAGGAATCAAAATTTGAAGTTCTTTATGGAAATCAGGGAAGCCGTGTCATTCGGACTAAAGAGGAGAAGGATGACCCAAGTTGTTATCAGCGCTCAGTTCAGAAGCCTCCATCTCTGATGGTATGGGGTTGCATTAGTGCATGTGGCATGGGCAGCTTACACATCTGGAAAGACACCATCAATGCTGAAAGGTATATCCAGGTTCTAGAGCAACATATGCTCCCATCCAGACGACGTCTCTTTCAGGGAAGACCTTGCATTTTCCAACATGACAATGCCAAACCACATACTGCATCAATTACAGCATCATGGCTGCATAGAAGAAGGGTCCAGGTACTGAACTGGCCAGCCTGCAGTCCAGATCTTTCACCCATTGAAAACATTTGGCGCATCATAAAGCGGAAGATACGACAAAAAAGACCTAAGACAGTTGAGCAACTAGAATCCTACATTAGACAAGAATGGGTTAACATTCCTATCCCTAAACTTGAGCAACTTGTCTCTTCAGTCCCCAGATGTTTACAGACTGTTGTAAAGAGAAAAGGGGATGTCTCACAGTGGTAAACATGGCCTTGTCCCAACTTTTTTGAGATGTGTTGTTGTCATGACATTTAAAATCACCTAATTTTTCTCTTTAAATGATACATTTTCTCAGTTTAAACATTTGATATGTCATCTATGTTCTATTCTGAATAAAATATGGAATTTTGAAACTTCCACATCATTGCATTCCGTTTTTATTTACAATTTGTACTTTGTCCCAACTTTTTTGGAATCGGGGTTGTAGTTTCACTTAACTAACATCCAACCCTGTTATCCATACTCATGGACTCCATGAGAATTGAGCTATTTAAATATTTAAACTTAATGCCAAACCCACAAAAAAAAAAGATATATACTGTGTGTGTGTGTGTGTGTGTGTGTGTGCGCGCGCTAAATCAGCATGAGAGAAAAGAACCAAGGCCTTTTTTTCAGTAAAAAAAAGAAAAAAAAACCTTGCAAAATTTATAAAAGCATCTCAGGGAATAATATAACAATTGAAATGTGTATATCATGGGACCATTAAAAAATTGTACACAAAGTCAAAACTCTGAGATATTCCTTTCCTTTTTGGGATATTTGGTCTCGACCAACATATAAAACCATGCCTATGCCCACACACACAGCTTGTTCAAACACTGGTTTTGATTCACAGTTGAATGGTTACTCAACCTAGGTAATAAAACTTACTGGGAGGTCGCGCAAAGCTCGGAGAGGTACGGAGCAGCTCGTCTCAATTCAGATAAGAGCATATTTCATTATGGAAGTACGGTGGACTGTTCCTTTAAGGACTGTATCCCGGACCCAAACACCAGTATTGCTGGTTTCCTCACCATATGAGTGGACAGGGATGCTAAACTGTGCAGTAAGAAGAAAGGTTGGGGGTCTTGCACTGCTCGTTAACAACAGATGGTGTAAACCCGAACATGTTACTGTAAAGGAGAGACTATGTAACAAGGACATTGAACTTTTAGTAGTTAGTTTGAGGCCCTATTACCTGCCAAGAGAATTCACTGTGGTGGTCACCATAGTTGTTTACATTCCTCTGACTGCATACGCGGAAACAGCCTGTGATGTCATTCACACAGTCACCGCAAGACAACAGGCAAAATGCCCAGATTTGTTTATTTTTCTCTTTGGTGATTTTAATCATGTTTCTCTCTCTGTAGTATGTTGCCCACTTTCAAACAATTTGTTAACTGTGCAACAAGAGAAAATAAGACTCTTGACCTCTTGTATGCCAATGTCCAGGATGCTTATAAGTCTACTGCACTGCCCCTTCTTGGTGGATCCTACCACAACCTTATCCACCTTTCTCCCACCTATATACCAGTTGTTAAGAGACTGCCAGTTACCACTAAAACTATTAAATATTGGTCAAATGAGGCAAATGAATCTCTGCAGTGCTGCCTGGAACTTATTGACTGGGATGTTTTCTGTGAGTCATATGGGGATGACATGGAAGGACTGGCAGGCTGCATCACTGATTACATAAAGTTCTGTGCAGACTGTAACATTCCCAGTAAGGAAATTCAGTATTTCCCTAACAATAAGCCGTGGGTAAGCTGTGACTTAAAAACATTGCTTAACAATAAAAAAGGGCCTTTAGGGAAGGTGATAAGGACAAAATAAAGGCAATACAGAAAGAACTGAAGGTAAAGATTCAGGAGGGGAAACAGACATACAAGAACAGACTGGAGCAGCAACTTCAGCATGATGGAGTGAGGCAGGTTTGGTCGGGTATGAGAAAAATCACAGGCCTTGAGAGGAAGGGTGGTGTGCTGCCTGACGGCAACCAGGACCTGGCGGATGACCTGAACAAGTTTTTCAACAGGTTTGATAATGCCACTCCTCTGAGCTTGTTGCCTGTGATACATTCTCCTACTGATACCATTACCCTTCCCCCCTCACCACCATCATCATGCATTACCCTCCATTCATTGCAGGTCAAGAGGGAACTTGACCATCTGAAGCAGGGGAAAGCAGCAGGACCGGATGGAATATGCCCAGACTGTTGAAGACCTGCTCCAGTCAGTTGTGTGAAATCTTCACATATCTATTCGACCTCAGTCTCCAACAACAAAAAGTCCCAACAATGTGGAAACATCTTGTTTTAGTCTCTGTCCTTAAAAAGAAACATCCCACTAGCCTAAATGACTACAGGCCTATAGCCCTCACCTCACACATCATGAAGACATTTGAGAGACTGGTCCTTGCTCATATCAAGCCCAGGGTCAGTGAATTCATGGATCCCCTTCAGTTTGCATACTGCCTGAACATTGGCGTGGATGATGCAGTCATCTACATGTGACATAGAATCCATGCTCACCTTGACTCTGTGGATGCCTCAGTCAGGATCATGTTCTTCAACTTCTCAAGTGCCTTCAACACAATTCAACCTAGGCTGCTTGGTGAGAAGATGAGGACGATGAAGGTTGAGCCAGGGCTAGTCTCCTGGGTCACTAACTATCTAACCTGCAGACCACAGTATGTGTGGCTCCCAAACTTTGTCTCTGAAAAGCTTGTGAGCAGCATAGGTGTCCCACAAGGAACAGTCCTGTCCCCTTTCCTGTTCACATTATATACATCAGACTTCCAATACAACTCCAGTATCTGTTTTCTCCAGAAGTTCTCTGATGATACAGCAGTGGTTGGGTGTTGTCAGGGAAATAGTGAGCAGGAATACAGGGGCCTCATCAAGGACTTTGTGGACTGGTGCAGCCTCAACTATCTACAGCTCAATGTCCAGAAAACAAAGGAAATGACTACATTTCAGGAGGAAGAGACCTTCTTGAGACCCAGTCACCATTCAAGGAGCAGCGGTGGAACAGGTATCCAGCTACAGATATCTGGGAGTTGTGTTAGACAGCAAGCTGGACTGGTCCACCCACATGGATGCCTTATATAAGAAAGGACAAAGCAGGCTGTACTTTCTAAGAAGACTACTTCTTCTTCTGGCTGCTCCTGATTAGGGGTCGCCACAGCAGATCTTTCGTCTCCATTGCTCCCTGTCTTCCGCATCCTTCTCTACCACACCTGCCACTTTCATGTCCTCTCTCACCACATCCATGTATCTCCTCTTTGGCCTTCCTTGTTTTTGTTTGCCTGGCAGCTCCATCCTCAACATTCTCCTTCCCACATGCTCTGTATCTCTTCTCAGGATGTGCCCATACCATCTCAGTCTCATCTCTCTTAGCTTAATTCCCAAGCTCTCCACATGTGCTATCCCTCTGATGTGCTTGGTCCTTATCCTGTCCAACCTTGTCACTCCCATCGCAAACCTTAACATCCTCTACTCCACCACCTCCAACTTTGCCTCCTGTCTCTTTGTTAAGGGTATGGTCTCCAATCCATACATCACAGCTGGTCTCACTACTGTCTTATACATCTTACCTTTCACTTTTGCTGGGACTTTCCTATCACAAATGACTCCCGAAATCCTTCTCCAACTGCTCCACCCTGCCTGCACTCTCTTTCTCACCTCACTATCACAGCCCCCATTTTCCTGCACAGTTGACCCTAGGTACTTGAATTCACCAACTTTCTTTACGTCTACTCCTTGCATCTTCACTACACTCCCATCCCCATTCTCATTGATGCACATGTATTCTGTTTTGCTCTTGCTCACCTTCATTCCTCTTTGTTCCAATGCAGACCTCCATCTCTCCAAACCCAACTCAACCTCCTTTCTACTTTCACCACATACTGTATCACAATATCGTCTGCAAACATCATGTTCCATGGTGACTAGGGTGCATCAGTTGCCCCCTAAAAATGAAAAGTTCCTCCGATCATGATGCATTTTTGTTTTTATGTTCCTTTTGGTAAGAAAACACACTGGGTGAAATATTTTGACAAAATTCAAAAGTTTAATGGTGGCACCAGGAGCTCAAAGTTATGGAAAAAGCTGCTATTTTATGACTTTTATGACAAAATTTCGATCACTTTTCATGAAACATTATGGCACCTTATAGAGTATACCAAATATCTTAGATACACATTTTTAGTACATATTCTAAATATATTATCAAGCACCTTTTGAGTTTTAGCTGTTCATTGAATCATTGTTCAACTACTTTTAAACAATACAAATGTATTATAAATCACATTAAATGCTTCTCAATCCCTTGCAAAGGTTCTTAACATGATCTCTGGGTCACAAGAAATCAATAAATGGAGTCCAACATTGTGATTCAAACCTTACGCGAAAACATAAAATAAGCGTTTTTTGGCAAAAAATGAACCTCATGGTGCCACCATTAGACTTTTGAATATGGTCAAAAAATTTTACAGGATGTCTTTATTGGTGAAAAGGAACACCCAAACAAAAATGCATCAGATTTTATGAAAGTGAGGGCAACTGATGCACCCTAATGGTGACTCTTGCCTCACTTCGCCCGTCAAGCTATCCATCACTATGGCAAACAAGAAAGGACTCAAAGCAGATCCTTGATGAAGTCCCACCTTCACCTTGAACCATTCAGTTGTTCCAACTGCACACCTCACTGCTGTTTCACTGTTCTCATACATGTCTTGTACCACTCTAATATAATTCTCATTCACTCCACTCTTTCTCATACAATACCATAACTCATCTCTTGGCACTCTATTGTATGCCTTCTCCAGGTCTACAAACACACAATGTAGCTTTCTCTGGCCTTCTCTGTACTTCTCCATTAACATTCTTAAAGCAAAAATTGCATCTGATGTGCTCTTCCTTGGCATAAACCCGTACTGCTGTTCACAGGTTGCTACCTCTCTTCTCAGTCTCGCCTCCAATACCCTTTCCCATAGCTTCATGGTGTGACTCATCAATTTTATCCCTCTGTAATAACTGCAGCTCTGTACATCTCCCTTATTCTTGTGTATTGGGACTAGCACACTCTTCCTCCATTCATTTGGCATTTTCTCATTCTCTAGGGTCTTATTAAACAATCTCGTTAGGAACTCCACAGCCGTCTCATCCAAACATCTCCAAGCCTCAATCGGGATACCATCTGGCCCGACTGCTTTCCCAGTCTTCATTCTTTTCACGGCTGCCCTCACCTCATTCTTACTAACCAACTATGCTTCCTGATTTGCTGTCTCCAATGAATCTGACCTTTTCTCTCTTGGATTCTCCTCATTTAATAAATCTTCAAAGTACTCTTTCCACCTTCTGAATACACTCACTGTTTGTCAGCACATTTCCATTTACATCTTTCATCACTCTTACCTGCTGTACATCCCTCGCTTCCCTGTTTCTCTGCCTAGCTAGTCTGTACAGGTCTTTCTCTCCTTCTTTGGTCTCCAGTCTTTCGTACAACTCCTGGTATGCATCTGCTTTCGCCTTCGCTACCACTCTTTTTGCCTTCTGTCTCGTCGCTCTGTATAACCGCCTGCTTTTCTCGTCTCTCTGATCGTCCCAATTCTTCTTTGCTAGCCTCTTCTCTTTTATAATTTCCTGCACTTCTTTGTTCCATCACCATGTCTCCTTGTCTTCCTTCCTCCTTCCCGATGACCACCCTAGCACCTTCCTTGCTGCCTCTCTTACTAGTATAGCAGTAGTATTCCAATCTTCTGGCAGACTTCCATGACCACTCAATGCTCATCTTATTTCTTCCCTAAACTCCTTCTGATGTTCAACCTCTTTTAGTTTCCACCACTTAATCTTCGGCTCCACTATTTCACGCTTCCTCTTTTTCACTTTCAAGCTCATCCTGCACACGACCACTTGATGCTGTCTAGCTACACTCTGCCATCACTTTACAGTCTCCAATCTCCTTCAGGTTACCCCTTCTGCAGAGTATGTAGTCCACCTGTGTAGATCTTCCTCCACTCTTAAACATCACCCTGTGCTGCTCTTTCTTCTTGAAGTTTGTATTGACTATTGCCAAATTCACCCTCTTTGAAAAATCAACCACGTTTGCCCTTCCACATTTCTCTCTCTTACACCATATCTGCCCATCACGTCCTCATCTCCTCTGTTTCCCTTGTCAACATGTCCATTGAAATCTGCTCCTATCAGCACATGCTCTTCCCTCGGTATACACTACCATTCAAAAGTTTGGGGTCACTTTGAAATTTCCTTATTTTTGAAAGAAAAGCACTGTTCTTTTCAATGAAGATCACTTTAAACTAATCAGAAATACACTCTATACATTGCTAATGTGGTAAATGACTATTCTAGCTGCAAATGTCTGGTTTTTGGTGCAATATCTACATAGGTGTATAGAGGCCCATTTCCAGGAACTATCACTCCAGTGTTCTAATGGTACAATGTGTTTGCTCATTGCCTCAGAAGGCTAATGGATGATTAGAAAACCCTTGTACAATCATGTTAGCACAGCTGAAAACAGTTTAGCTCTTTAGAGAAGCTATAAAAATGACCTTCCTTTGAGCAAATTGAGTTTCTGGAGCATCATGTTTGTGGGGTCGATTAAATGCTCAAAATGGCCAGAAAAATGTCTTGACTATATTTTCTATTCATTTTACAACTTATGGTGGTAAATAAAAGTGTGACTTTTCATCGAAAACACAAAATTTTCTGGGTGACCCCAAACTTTTGAACGGTAGTGTACTTTCTACCACTTCATCCATCTTTTCCCAGAAAGACTCTTTCTCTTCATTCTCACATCCAACCTGTGGGGCACGCACACACATTGATTACCACTCCTTGAATCTCCAACTTCATGCATATCACTCTATCTGACACCCTCTTCACATCAATCACACTGCTGACCAACTCTCCCCTCAAAACAATACCAACACCATTTCTCTTTCCATCGACTCCATAATAAAACATCTTGCATCCATCTCCAATGTTCTTGGCCTTGCTTCCTTTCCACCTCGTCTCCTGCACACACAAAATGTCAAACTTCCTTCTTTCCATCATGCCTGCTAACTCTCTCACTCTGCCAGTCAATGTTCCCACATTCAGTGTTCCTACCCTCAATTCTAAGCTCCTTCCCTTCCATCTTTCATGCTCTCTCCTAACACGCCTCCCCCCCTCTCTTTCTTCTTCTCCGTTTTGGTGCAACAGTAGCACACTTTCCACCGGTACCCTGTTGACCAACAGTACCAGAGGCGGTCATTGTTAACCTGGGCCCCGACTGATCCGGTATGGTATTGCTCTCTTCATTCTGCATGTTAGATTTGGCACAGTTTTACACCGGATACCCTTCCTGACGCAACCCTCTCCAATTTATCCGGGCTTGGGCCCGGCTCCAAGAGTACGCTTATGCGCCCCCAGTGGCTGGATTACTTTCTAAGAAGACTATGATCTTTTAATATTTGTAAGCCTCTCCTGTGCACTTTTTATCAAACAGTTGTAACTAGTGTCTCTTTTTTTGGAGTTGTATGTTGGGGTAAGGGGGCATGCTCAGCAGACAAGAACAAAATTAACCAAGAAGGCTGGCTCCATTATAGGTCTCAAACTTTTTTTTTTCACCTTTATTGGATAGGACAGTGTAGAGACAGGAAACAAGCGGGAGAGAGAGATAGGGAGGGATCAGGAAATGACCTCAGGTTGGAATTGAATGCAGGTCCCCGGATTTATGGTATGGTGCCTTATCCACCTGAGCCACAATGCCCCCATAGGCACAGGCGCAGATAGAGGGGGGGACGGGGGGGATTCGCCCCACCCAGATTTAAATTCACCTCGTTCGGTCCCCCCCACTTATAGGGAGGAAAAAACGTCTATGCTGTCTTTCTTTGCATAAGGCAAACCTCACGGAAAAATCAAAAGACTAATTACCATTCGGTTTATTGAGGTGCACAGCAGTATATACATAGTTGCAACTGCGCAGACTGCACAGGTTGCGAGCTCGAGCTTGGTTGCTATGGTTACCCATAACAAGTTTGACAGGCATATCGGGGACAGCGCCTCCTAGTTCAGGACCCCAACACGGCATGATGAAGGGTGCCAAAAGGCAGAAAACGATTGCATCGTTTTTTCAAAAAAAAATGACTGTAAGTAAACTGTGCCTTACTTTATCATATCACCTTGCAATTTTTTGATAGTCTGTTCAAAGTAATGTCGTAGTGAAAGTAAAATCGTACGGAGTAGAGATGCCTTTCTGGTAGCCTCCTTCTTTCGGTGGTAGCCTGTAGATACAGTGCTCAGAAGGCAGTTTTAAAGTTTAATCTGGCGTTCCCTGCCATAATTTCAGTGAGCATACTGTTTCATAAGGAAACTTTGCGAAGAGTTGTTGACTGACTGCCGCTCACACAACACACAGGCATAGTTAGAAAGTCAGGATGCACTGGTTTACACTTTACACACACACACGTAGCCCAGCCTCTCGCTATGTTTAACAGTTGGAACTTAGCGGTTTTAAAACTAGTTTTGCAATTTCTGTGCGTGATGATAATGTGTAAACTTTGGATTTCCATAGGCTATGTTAAAATGTTTTCATTGTCCTGGCCTGCAGGTAGTTCCTGGTGATGGCAGTGAGGGAGGTGAAATAACATGTATACACACTACCGTTCAAAAGTTTGGGGTCACCCAGACAATTTTGTGTTTTCCATGAAAAGTCACACTTTCATTTACCACCATAAGTTGTAAAATGAATAGAAAATATAGTCAAGACATTTTTCTGGCCATTTTGAGCATTTAATCGACCCCACAAATGTGATGCTCCAGAAACTCAATCTGCTCAAAGGAAGGTCAGTTTTATAGCTTCTCTAAAGAGCTAAACTGTTTTCAGCTGTGCTAACATGATTGTACAAGGGTTTTCTAATCATCCATTAGCCTTCTGAGGCAATGAGCAAACACATTGTACCATTAGAACACTGGAGTGATAGTTGCTGGAAATGGGCCTCTATACACCTATGGAGATATTACACCAAAAACCAGACATTTGCAGCTAGAATAGTCATTTACCACATTAGCAATGTATAGAGTGTATTTCTGATTAGTTTAAAATGATCTTCATTGAAAAGAACAGTGCTTTTCTTTCAAAAATAAGGACATTTCAAAGTGACCCCAAACTTTTGAACGGTAGTGTGTGTGTGTATATATATATATATATATATATATATATATATATATATATATATATATATATATATATACACAAAATGGAATCATTTGCTGACAGCTCAGTCCCCCCCAGTTCAAAAATCCTATCTGCGCCCCTGCCCATAGGTCTCAAACTTGACCAACTCCAGCAGGTGGCAGAGTGGAGAGTTTTATCAAAACTGAATTCCATTCTTGATCATCACACTCACCCTTTCCATGCCCCTGGGGCCTTCCAACACAGCTCTTTTTCAGTCACAGGGTCATCCTTCCAAAGTGTAGGACTGAGAGGTTCAGGAAGTCTTTCCTGCCTACTGCTATCAGACTGTTTAATGTGCAATAACTACTTCTGTCCTTTTATCCACATGCTCTGTTTTTAAACCCTCTATTAATTAATTAATTAATTAATTACATTTTGCCATTGTTTTAGACTTGGATATACTGCCAGCACTTTTATGCTCATTGTCGAAACACTTTTTTTTTTTTTAGCAGTGTCTGCGTTTATGTAATATGGACTGTTTGTGCATGTGGGACTGATTGTTAGTGTTTGTGTATTTGCTGCTGTCACAATCTAATTTCCTGCAAAGGATCATTAAAGTATATCTTATCTTATCTTAACAACGTGTTTTCTCTCTCTCTTTTTCTCCCCCCTCCCCCCCATTTGTCCCTCTGAGTTACATGTCAATCCTGAGATCGAGATGCTGACCTCTTCTGCTCCTTGGACCTGCCTGATCCATCCTGATGCCCTATGTCTGGCTGGAGTCTTATCACATCGTTCCTGTGGAGGATGGCTCTGTATGGACAGATGAAAGTCACACTTGGAAGATGCTCTGGACACTTACAGTAATGCTTTTATGGCTGAGGACTACAGTTGACTTGCTAACTTTAGGACTGCAGTTGTCATGAACAGTTTTGCACTCAAGTTTCTGTCAATGAAGAGTTTATAACATCAGCGAAAGAGACTTCATGTTAAAACTGTTAAAATGTTATCACGTTGTCTGTTATCACCCAAATGAGGATGGGTTACCTTTTGAGTCTGGTTCCTCTCAAGGTTTCTTCATGTTGTCTGGGGGAGTTTTTCCTTGCCACTGTCGCCACAGGCTTGCTCATTGGGGATAGATTAGGGATAAAATTAGCTCATGTTTAAAGTCATTGAAATTCTGTAAAGCTGCTTTGTGACAATGTCTATTGTTAAAAGCGTTATAAAAATAAATTTGACTTCACATTTGGTTTGATAGCATGCAATATTGTTAGCATATCACTTATCCTATGTGTATTGGTTCAGCATCCTAACCTGAGAACATATTGTACACTCTGGATGGGACTCCAGTCCATCACATCACAGACTTTACATAATCTTTTTTCTTATTTCATTTACCCACTTGGGATGACTTGTTAAACTAGTTAGCTAAAAGTAAAATACAGCTACAGCTGCAAACTATCTGGATATAGCTTTTCTTGTTTTGTTGTTGAGTATTAGTTTGAGTTTAAAAAAGCAAAGCAAAACAAAACCCCACATCATAAAACTGAAATAAGTTTGTTCCTTTTCTTTGGGACCTGAGGGCCCTTGTTCCATCCACACTCCACTCTGGACTCACTGCCTCTGCTTTCCTATAGCAGGTGAACTGAGGTCAGTGCATGCCTGTGGTCCAGCTTTCGTACCCCTCCACTGTGTCCACACATCTCAAGCCCTGAGCTCCCAAACCAAGCAATTGGGGACTTCAAAGGTACAAGCCAGTAACAGTTCCTGTGTCCTTGTTTTCAAAGCCTTGCTGTTTAATAGTGCCCTTGGTGTGGTGTTTCTCAGACACAGTACATGTTACAGATGTGCTCACTCTGTTACCGCCCTGTAGATCAAAGGTCAGTCAGGTTAAAGCTCTATATGGACTAGTTACAATTTGCTTGATTTTGCTGTGTGTGAGACATTGTGACCATAACTCATGCAAAAAAGCAAATAAACAATGTGAGACTGACACACACACGGACAGAGAGAGAGAGAGCGCAATAGGTGTAGTTCAACATTAAAGATATTTAGAGCAATACAGTATTACAATGCATCAACAGTTGGCAGTAAATTTCTAAACCAGAAAAAAACATATATGGGTCTAAAATTAAACCACCAGTAGGTGTTCCATTTTACCAATAGCTAAAACTGAATGGATTATGATTCACATTAATTACAACAACCTTTCTACTGAAATGACACAGCTATCTCTTCTTCTTCTGATAACTATCTGCCTCTTTGCTCAAGCCTGTTCACAAAAGACAAAAGTCATACCAGTCTCCGTTCATAATTGAGTTTCTGTCAAACCAAAAGTTCTACCCTACAATCTCAACAAAGCCCAACATCCACCTAGAGTTCAGTCCACCCTGCTTTTCCTCTGCTAACTGGTGATTGACGCAAGTCTGGTCCCTAGTTCCTGAGTTGTTTGCGACAAGTCCTTTTTTCCTGCGAGTGTTGGCGTTAATTACTAATCTTTAAAAAAAAAAATTTCTACAAATAATTTTCCAGTATCATTTTTATTGTACTGTTGCTTTCCTTTTTGTACTTTCCACTTTCGCTTTCCTTTTTCTGTTTTTTTTCTTTTTTCAGAAGAACGCTGAGACCGGAAGCTTTTTTTTTCTCTTCTCCTCCTGCGTAAAGACCACAAGCGGAGACCATCCATATCGGATCTGCTTTAATATCAACAGATCTTTGATTAAGGTACATGAATCTTTTCATCATGGCACACCTTCAGCCTGTTCAGTGTGCTGAGTGCAGGATGTTTAGTCATTCTTCCTCTGTCGCTAGCGATAGCTTTATTTGTGATAAGTGCAGATTAGCTCTCTGATGGAGAAGATTACAGTGCTAGAAGCGCGTGTCCAGGCTTTAGAGAAGGTCAGTGAGCGTGAGAACAGTGTAGTTTCTGTAGAGGAAAGTCTGGATGCCCTAGGCGGAGTTAGTAATCCCCCAACTCCGGCATTAGAGCCCTTACAACGGGGCGAATGGGTGACGGCTCGGCGGCATAAGAGTAGAGCCAAAGCTACCGCTGAGGCTAGCCCATGGTAAATGGCGTCAAACAAAATTGGTAGCATTCAAATTAGTGTGGAAGGAGAGCTTCCTGAAGTATAGAAAGGCTCTTAGTGCTGCGAGATCAACATATCTCTCCTCCCTAATAGAAGATAAAAAAATAATCCTAGATTCCTATTTAATACTATAGCAAAATTAATCAGGAATAAGTCCACTATAGACACATGCATACCTGTAGTATGTAGTAGCAACGATTTCATGAATTTTTTTAATGACAAAATTGAGAATATTTGACAAAAAATTCAAACTTCTAATTTAAGGTCAGACAATGTAAGTGACCCTGTAGTTAACAATATAACTGTATCAGATCATCAATTAGAATGTTTTACTTCCCTAAAAGAAACTGAATTACTTTCATTAATCTCGGCATCAAAAGCCTCAACTTGTGTACTAGATCCCTTATCTACACATCTATTCAAACAGATAATACCTGAAGTAATTGAACCACTTCTAAAAATAATAAATTATTCTCTTATGATTGGCTATGTACCCAAATCCTTTAAACTAGCAGTTATCAAACCCCTGATTAAAAAACCTGACCTTAATCCCTGTCAGCTGTTCAATTATCAGCCAATATCAGATTATATTATATTATATTATATTATATTATATTATATTATATTATATTATATTATATTATATTATATTATATTATATTATATTATATTATATTATATTAGATAAAACTTTATTGATCCCTTTGGGTGGGTTCCCTCAGGGAAATTAAGATTCCAGCAGCATCATTACAGATAAACAGAGAAAATAAATAGAGAAAACTTCTAGATAAATTAAAATAAATTATTTACATATACAAATATAAAAAGAATAAGATATAGGGAAGGGGGAAGGAGGGGAAAAAAAGGGGGGGCAGTGGCAGGAGAGATATTGCACTTTATATTGCACATTATATTGCACATTGTTAGGCTAGGCTACTGCTCCTTCCCATCCTCTGTCCTCCTGTTACCCCTCCTCCCCCCCAGAGAGGAGTTGTACAGTCTGATGGCCTGAGGGACAAAGGAGTTTTTGAGTCTGTTCGTCCTGTACTTGGGACGAAGCATTCTGTCACTGAACAGGCTCCTCTGGTTGCTGATGACGGTGTGCAGAGGGTGACTTGCATCATCCATGATGTTCAATAGTTTATCCATAGACCTCTTCTCTGCCACCGTCACCAGAGAGTCCAGCTTCATGCCGACCACAGAGCCGGCCCGCCTGATCAGTTTGTCCAGCCTGGATGTGTCCTCCTTGGATGTGCTGCCCCCCCAGTACACCACGGTGTAAAACAGGACACTGGTGACCACAGACTGATAGAACATCCACAGGAGTTTCCTGCAGATGTTAAAGGACCGCAGCCTCCTAAGGAAGTATAGCCTGCTCTGTCCCTTCCTGTATAAGTGTTTGGTGTTGCAAGTCCAGTCCGGCTTGCTGTCCAGCCACAGCCCGAGGTACTTGTAGGAATCCACAGCCTCCACCTCGACTCCCTCGATCAGAACTGGTCGTGACTTTGGTCTGGACCTCCCAAAGTCAATGACCAGCTCCTTGGTCTTTGAGGTGTTGAGCTGCAGATGGTTCCTGTTGCACCACACAGCAAAGTCCCTCACCAGGCTCCTATACTCCTCCTCTCTGTCATCACTGATACACCCAACGATGGCTGTGTCATCAGCAAACTTCTGAATGTGACACAGCTCTGAGTTGTAGCAGAAGTCTGTGGTGTACAGGGTGAAGAGAAGAGGGGCCAGCACCGTGTCCTGGGGTGCTGCTAATCACAGTGTCAGACGTGATGTCCTTCAGCCTGATGTACTGCAGCCTGTCAGTGAGGTAGCTGGAGATCCAGGTGACCGGGCAGGGGTCCACTTCCATCCTGTTCAGTTTGTCCTGAAGCAGTAGGGGCTGGATGGTGTTGAAGGCACTCGAGAAGTCCAAGAAGAGGATCCCCACTGTGCCATTTCCCTTATCCAAATGTGAGTGGGCTCGGTGTAGCAGGTAGAGGATGGCGTCTTCCACACCGACGCCTGCCCGGTACGCAAACTGCAGACAGTCCTGGGCATGTTGTACCTGGGGTCTGAGGAGGCTGAGGAAGAGCCGCTCCAACATCTTCATCAGATGTGAAGTGAGTGCCACTGGTCGGAAGTCGTTCAGCTCGCTGGGCCGATTCTTTTTGGGAACTGGAATGATACATGATGCCTTCCAGAGGGTTGGCACTCTCCCCAGCTGCAAGCTGAGGTTGAAGATGCGTTGGAATGGTTCACCCAGTTCAGCAGCACAGGTCTTCAGTAGTCGGGGACACACCTTGTCCGGGCCTGCTGCTTTCCTGGGGTGAAGCTTCCTCAGTTGACCTCTGACCTGGTCTGCAGTAATGCATGGAGGAGTCTGTGTTGAGGTGGGGGAGGAGGGGGCTGCTGTGATGACTGGGGGGAGGTGTGTTGAGGGAAGAAGGAGAGATGGCTGTAGTGAGGGACAGGGTGGGGGGGGATGTGGGCTGGTTGAACCAATTAAAAAAGTCATTCAACTCATTCGCCCTCTCCACTGTCCCCTCAACGACTCTGGTCTTTGTATTGTGGCCTGTGATGGTTTTCACACCTTCCCAGACCTCCCTCATGCTGTTCTCCTTCAGCTTCTGCTCCACCTTTCTCCTGTAGCTGTCCTTAGCTTCCCTCATGCAGAGTTTTACCTCCTGCTGTGCTGCTTTCATTGCCTCCCTATCCCTGCTCCTGAAGGTGGCCTTCTTCCTGTTGAGGACAGCTTTGACTTCTTATGTTACCCATGGCTTGTTATTAGGGTAACACCATACAGTCTTAGCGGGGGAGACCATGTCTGGACAGAAGTTAAGGTAATCCGTCAGACAGTGTGTCAGCCCCTCTATGTCCTCACATGCCCCTTTTCCACCAAAGCTGTTCCAGGGCTGGTTTGGGGCCAGTGCTTAGTTTGGAACCGGGTTTTCTGTTTCCACTGACAAAGAACTGGCTCTGGGGCCAGAAAACCCGGTTCCAGGCTAACACCAACTCTCTGCTGGGCCAGAGGAAAGAACCGCTTACATCAGTGGGGGGCAGAGTTGTTAAGACCAACAACAATAACAAGACCGCAAAAGATCGCCATTTTTAAGCGACGAGAAGCAGCAGCTGTACAAACGCGAAGTCAGCCATTATTATTATTATTATTGTTGTTGCTGCTGCTGCTTCCGCATTGTTTTTGCTTCGATATTCGCGCCAAGGTTTATGCAAATGTAGCAACGTAACTGACGTATACAGCGATGTAATGACGTGGCTTCTCTTAGCCCCGCGAGCTATGGAAAAGCAAACTGGTTCTCAGCTGGCTCGCAAGTTGAACGAGTTGTGAACCAGCACCAGCACTGGCCCCGAACCAGCCCTGGAACTGATTTGATGGAAAAGAGGCAACAGTGTGGGCTAAGCAGCACATCCCAGTCTGTGATGTCATAGTCCCTGAGGGCATCTTCCATTTCAGGGGACCACCTCCTGATGGAGCTAGTTGTTGCAGGCTGCCTTTGAACCAGGGGGGTGTACTTCGGCTGTAGAAGAACCAGGTTGTGGTCAGACTTCCCTAGTGGGGGGAGGGGTGTGACTCTGTATGCATCCCTCACATTAGCATACAGCAAGTCAATTGTCCTGTTGTTCCTTGTTGGACAATCCACAGCCTGGTAAAAAGCAGCCAAAGTAGAGTCCAAAGTAGCGTGATTAAAGTCCCCAGAAATGATGATAAATGCCTCAGGGTGCTGTGTCTGCAACCTTGCTGTGACAGAGTGAATCCTCTCACATGCAGTGGCTGCGTCTGCCCTCGGAGGGATGTAAACACAGATGGTGATCACATGACTGAACTCCCTCGGCAGATAATATGGCCGCAGGCTAATGGCTAGCAGCTCCAAGTCCAGGCAACATAAAACTGTCTTTACTGAGATATGTCCCGGGTTACACCAGCGGTTTTTCACATAAATGATGAGTCCCCCACCTTTGCTTTTCCCGCATGTGTTAGTGTCTCTGTCGGCTCTCACAGCAGTGAATCCCCGCAGGTCCACGTTAGCATCCAGTACAAGGTGTGTTAGCCATGTCTCCATAAAGATAAATAAGCTGCTCTCCCAGTAAATCTGCTGGGTGTTCAGAGCGGAAAGCTCGTCGACTTTATTCGGCAGCGAGTTCACATTCCCCATGATAACGGAGGGAATGGATGGTTTATAGCACCGCTGGTTGTCCGCTAGCCTAGCCTTTAGCTTAGCTCCAGCCTTGCAGCCCCTGGGTTTCCTCCTCAGTTCCGCCGGGATGGGGTGTCATCGTATTCCGGCTCATCCCATTGTTTTCAGGGCCAGCAGCTCCTCTCTCGAATAAGTGAGAAAACTGGCTCCTGGTTGCGTGTTAAAGTTAAATATATCCATGCTATATAGTAAAACACACTATGTCTTCGTAAGAAGAGCAGAACAGTAAAAAAAGGTGGAAAAAGAGGTTTAAAGAGCTAAAAACTACAGAGCTACTGGAGAGGCAGCCGTCTCACTCAGTGCCCATATGTAAACCTCCCCTTTATCTCCAAGATCCTTGAAAAAGCTGTGGCACAGCAGTTATGCTCATATTTACATAGGAATAACATCCATTAAATGTATCAGTCAGGATTTAGACCTAATCATAGCACAGAGACAGCTTTGGTTAAAGTAGTAAATGACCTACTGTTGGTGTCTGATCAGGGCTGTGTCTCACTGCTTGTGTTGCTTGACCTTAGTGCAGCATTTGATACCACTGATCATTCCATTCTTCTGGAAAGACTAGAAAATGTTGTGGGAGTTAAGGGGAATGGCCCTCTCCTGGCTCAGCTCTTATTTAACTGATCGCTATCAGTATGTTGATATAAATGGTGATATTTCTAGACGTACTGAGGTAAAGTTTGGTGTTCCACAAGGTTCTGTCTTGGGTCCACTGCTTTTTTCTTTATATATGTTACCTCTGGGTGATATTATTTGTAAACATTGTATTAGTTTCCACTGTTATGCTAATGACACACAGTTGTATGTTTCTGCAAAACCTGATGAGAGACACCAGCTTAATAGAATTGAGGAATGTGTAAAGGACATTAGACACTGGATGCTTATTAATTTCCTTCTGCTCAACTCTGACAAGACTGAAGTACTTGTACTAGGACCACATGAAGCTAGAAGTAAGTTTTCTGATTACACAGTAACCCTGGATGGCCTTTCTGTTTCTTCACATGCAGCAGTAAAAGACCTCGGAGTGATCATTGACCCCAGTCTTTCATTCGAAACTCACATTGATAACGTTACCCGGATAGCTTTCTTTCATCTCAGAAATATTGCTAAGATAAGAAATTTAATGTCACTACATGACACGGACAAACTAGTTCATGCTTTCATTACTTCCAGGTTGGATTACTGTAATGCCTTACTGTCTGGATGTTCCAGTAAGTGCATAAACAAGCTCCAGTTAGTTCAAAATGCAGCAGCAAGAGTCCTTACGAGAACTAGAAAATATGACCACATCACCCCTGTCTTATCCACACTGCATTGGCACACTGTAAAAAGTGTGACTGGTCTGAATTAATATTTACAAAATAAATATTAGTAACATATACATGGAAAAAAAAAGACTGTGTGTAGTTTGGTATATTATTATTTTGATTTAATCAAATTTTAATTACTTAACAATTGCATTTTACTAATTTCAGTTTGAATAAATTCAGTTAAAAATCACTGTGTAAACTCTCATTATAATTTATCAGCAAAGTTAACGATGTCAAAAATTAATAAACTCTACTCATTGGGGGCTCTTAATTGCCGTACACTTCCACCCAGAATGCGCGCCAAACACGGACACGTCTTCCACACAGCCGTCAACTGACCGCCGTTTTCTCTCAAGGTAAGAGCATCAATAACGCTTTATTATCTTGCCCCAGCAGTTGAACATTGTTTTGCGTCACCGTAAGTTACCAAACAAGTTTACTGGGCTGGCTGTATATTAAGTTTAAATCTATATAGTGATTCAAAGTCATTCGGAGCTGCGAGTCATCATTGAGGACCAAATTGAGAAGTTGGTCCTTCCATCAGGAATCCCACCTACTGTTGAGGAGCTGCAAACTATTGTAAAAGAGAACTTTGGGATTTCTGGGGAGTTCAGTCTTCAGTATTTGGACCCTGAATTTCAACAATACTTCACTCTGCATAAAACTGACCAAATTAAACATAAAGACACTATAAAGGTTGCCTATGCTACCCCGATTGTTCTTAACTTGCAGCAAGTTCATGAAAGTTTGGACATTTCTTTTGGCCAACAGTGAACTGACTGTGACTCAGAGTCTTATACAGAGTCATCTGTATCAAATGCAGAGTCCTCTGCTGGAACATCATCCTCACAGGACACCATTATTCTGCCTAGACACAGAAGCACCACTGAACGATGTCAGTCATGGCCAAAGCAGTTCCCCGTTCCACAGTTTGCATATGAGACTGAGATGTGCCTTGAAAGAGCCGATGAAGATTACAAAAAGAATGTAACACTTCTGACTGCCTCAAAGGTCAAGGCAGACATACTGGAAAAGCTGGCAGAAGATATATATATATATATATATATATATATATATATATATATATATATATATATATATATATATACGGTGTTCCTGCAGACCAGAAGTCTGCAAAGAATGTGAAAAAGCCTCGAAAGGCAGAAGTAAACTACCTTCCCCCTTACCCAGCAGGAGAGGATGAGGAAAGTCATGAACAGGAAAGGATTCAGTTGCTCTCAGAAGTAATGAGAAGAGACAACAACAAATTGATCAAAGAAAAGATGGCCAAAACCTTTGCACACCGAAGAAATGAAATCATCAACCAATCACCCTCCATAGAGGACATCAGAGCCAGGTGGCCGGCTCTATTTGAGGCATCTAGTGTGAGTTACAAGTGTATAGTAATCAGAAATATTCCTTTGTAGTTGTGAGAGGTCTGCTATTTGAAACAATATGTGTTAAGTTACTGCCATCTGTTTTCTAAATCATGTTTTCTGGTATTTTCAAGATAAAAAATAGTTTACAGGTTACATTATTTTTCTTTTAGATCCAGGATGAGTTCCACAGAATCACAACGGTGCACCTGGAACCAAAGTTCATGTCCAAGCTGGAAGAGTACTCTCCCAGGCTTCTGAACCTCTTCCATGCAAAGGGCGGAGCCATGGGGTTAAAGTTGCAGACTGTCCTACTAAAGGTATCCTAAGTCTGGGCATATTATGTTTAAGGATTTTGACCATCTACAAGAATGTGTATTAAAGTGCATATCTTTTTAAATACAGTAGTTTGTATAGACTTAATGGCCACCTAATTAGATATTGTCTAATCAGACATTGTCAAAAATGTGACCATTCAATTATCTCAAGTAAAACATTTTCATTTTTAAACACAGATTATAAGTGTTTTACATGTAATTTACTGCTCTCACCAGTGTATCTTCTATATAAATGTAAATACGTCTTACTCTTTAAGCACTAGCTACCAGTCACTCCTATTTTCTAGCTGCTTAAATGTTAAAGTTTTGGGAAATAGCCTATTTATCCCTCTAAGAGTTTCATTTTTAGAATGATATTGCTTCTGCTTGTCTACTGTAAATTTGAAGGTACAACCAGCAGAATGTTCTATTATAAAACAGAGAAACAGTACAGAAACTTTGTACCAAACCTTACTTTGTCCAAAGGTAACAAGTCACGTACCAGCTCACCATAAATTCAATGTTAAACATTTTGGTTTTATGGAAGTTTCATTTCTTTTCCAGGACATATGACTTCCTGGATTCACAGTTGGTAATTTGAAAACCTCAGTTAAGACAGGAAGTGTTTTATAAGACTAGTCTCTCAGACAGCATCTTAAGGATCCCTGACAGTGGTTTCTTTAAAAAATAGCATAAGTCTAACCCTCTTGTGTTTAAAAACTGCACATGACCTTGACTAATATTAATTTGCATTATTTCAGGCTCCTAGCAGTCCTACTGTCAGCATGACCAGAGAAGTTGTCATCAAGTGTTTAGTGTTGTATCTCGGGGAATGTGCTGAGCAGCTCTTTAAAGAGTATGATGTAAGTTATAATACATATTAAAATACATATGTGATCTCTCTCTTATATTTGTTTATTTAGGACCTTCTCTTTTAGTTGCACAGTCTGAAATACAGTCTTCTTGTTTTGTAGGATGCAGATGAAGGCAGTGTGGCACAGGATCTTGCTGTACAAAAGATGAAAATATACAGCATCAAGAATAATCTGACAGAGGGTACAGAAGACTTTGGAATCGTGATAGAGGAAACAAAGGTCCTCACTGGGCTGGAAAACCTTCCGAGGGCTTGTGCCATGCTCATTGGATTGACGTATGCAATGAATCTTGCCTATCCCATGGAGCTCAGGTACACTTTTGAAGCATTTCAGAAACTCTTCCTTGAGCTGGATTGTTCAAAGCTTTCCCCAAAAGTGAACAGCCTCAAAAACAAGTTATTGGCTTAAGAAGGGACCCCTACATACACTGGAGTGCTCAGTTTTCCTGTGCTGCTGTTAAATGTTCTATTCTTGTTCAGGAAAAAAAAATCACATTATCCACACTCATTTTTGAAGGGTGTGATGTTATATTTTGGACCTATAACTGGCACAAGTAACTGTTTTTGTAGCTTCCGGGAGTAAGCAAATGATACTGCTGCATTATAAACAGGACTGTGAGAGTTGTTTTAAAACACAGGCTCTCTTTCGTGGATGCCAGTGCCATGGATGTCAGTGAAAACGGACAGTCCTCTTGTTTGTCATTCTTATGGTATTTCTTATACCTCACAGCTTCATTATGAAGATGGACAATATTCTGCTGGATCTTTAACTGTGTTATGTACCACTGTGGCGGCACGGTGGTGTAGTGGTTAGCGCTGTCGCCTCATAGCAAGAAGGTCCGGGTTCGAGCCCCGTGGCCGGCGAGGGCCTTTCTGTGCGGAGTTTGCATGTTCTCCGCATGGGTTTCCTCCGGGTGCTCCGGTTTCCCCCAAAGACATGCAGGTTAGGTTAACTGGTGACTCTAAATTGACTGCGAGTGTGAATAGTTGTCTATGTGTCAGCCCTGTGATGACCTGGCAACTTGTCCAGGGTGTACCCCGCCTTTCGCCCGTAGTCAGCTGGGATAGGCTCCAGCTTGCCTGTGACCCTGTAGAACAGGATAAAGCAGCTAGAGATAATGAGATGTGCCACTGTTAATTCTGAGCACAAACTGTATGCTTCTTTGTAATTTGACATTTTACAAAAAAAATCTTGTCGAAATGGATGTGTAAAGAAGGTTGCACAAATAAAAGTTTGGCTGTTTTCAGGTAATTTGTTTTTACATTAATTTGTACAGTGGTGCTTGAAAGTTTGTGAACCCTTTAGAATTTTCTATATTTCTGCATAAATATGACCTAAAACATCATCAGATTTTCACACAAGTCCTAAAAGTAGATAAAGAGAACCCAGTTAAACAAATGAGACAAAAATATTATACTTGGTCATTTATTTATTGAAGAAAATTATCCAATATTACATATCTGTGAGTGGCAAAAGTATGTGAACCTCTAGGATTAGCAGTTAATTTGAAGGTGAAATTAGAGTCAGGTGTTTTCAATCAGTGGGATGACAATCAGGTGTGAGTGGGCACCCTGTTTTATTTAAAGAACAGGGATCTATCAAAGTCTGATCTTCACAACACATGTTTGTGGAAGTGTATCATGGCACGAACAAAGGAGATTTCTGAGGACCTCAGAAAAAGCATTGTTGATGCTCATCAGGCTGGAAAAGATTACAAAACCATCTCTAAAGAGTTTGGACTCCACCAATCCACAGTCAGACAGATTGTGTACAAATGGAGGAAATTCAAGACCATTGTTACCCTCCCCAGGAGTGGTCGACCAACAAAGATCACTCCAAGAGCAAGGCGTGTAATAGTCGGCGAGGTCACAGAGGACCCCAGGGTAACTTCTAAGCAACTGAAGGCCTCTCTCACATTGGCTAATGTTAATGTTCATGAGGCCACCATCAGGAGAACACTGAACAACAATGGTGTGCATGGCAGGGTTGCAAGGAGAAAGCCACTGTTGTCCAAAAAGAACATTGCTGCTCATCTGCAGTTTGCTAAAGATCACGTGGACAAGCCAGAAGGCTATTGGAAAAATGTTTTGTGGATGGATGAGACCAAAATAGAACTTTTTGGTTTAAATGAGAAGTGTTATGTTTGGAGAAAGGAAAACACTGCATTCCAGCATAAGAACCTTATCCCATCTGTGAAACATGGTGGTGGTAGTATCATGGTTTGGGCCTGTTTTGCTGCATCTGGGCCAGGACGGCTTGCCATCATCGATGGAACAATGAATTCTGAATTATACCAGCGAATTCTAAAGGAAAATGTCAGGACATCTGTCCATGAACTGAATCTCAAGAGAAGGTGGGTCATGCAGCAACACAACGACCCTAAGCACACAAGTCATTATCCCAAAGAATGGTTAAAGAAGAATAAAGTTAATGTTCTGGAATGGCCAAGTCAAAGTCCTGACCTTAATCCAATCGAAATGTTGTGGAAGGACCTGAAGCGAGTAGTTCATGTGAGGAAACCCACCAACGTCCCAGAGTTGAAGCTGTTCTGTATGGAGGAATGGGCTAAAATTGCTCCAAGCCGGTGTGCAGGACTGATCAACAGTTACCGGAAACTTTTAGTTGCAGTTATTGCTGCACAAGGGGGTCATACCAGATACTGAAAGCAAAGGTTCACATACTTTTGCCACTCACAGATATGTAATATTGGATAATTTTCCTCAATAAATAAATGATCAAGTATAATATTTTTATCTCATTTGTTTAACTGGGTTCTCTTTATCTACTTTTAGGACTTGTGTGAAAATCTGATATTGTTTTAGGTTATATTTATGCAGGGATATAGAAAATTCTAAAGGGTTCACAAACTTTCAAGCACCACTGTAGTAAAGTCTTGCAACATGAGGACATGATATTAAGTAATTTGACATAGAAAAATTATGGCATTTTATGGCAACATTAAATCGATTTTAAATATTGTGGTGTTAATAAGTTGATTTGAAAAATTAATTTAAGTAAAGATAAATAAGAATTGCAGTTTGAATGTGTTGAATTAACCAACATTTTTCCAAGATATGAGTTGATATAACTTATTTTATTTATTGAGTCCAAATCATTCTTATCCAAATATTTAGAAAGAAAGGATCAATTTAATCTTATTAAATATAAATCAATATTATCCAGATAATTAGTAAATATAAATTATTTCTACTTAATTTATTAGTAAATATAAATAACTTTTTTGCAGATATTTGGTATATCTAACTTACCTTTTTCAGATGCCTACTAAATTCTAATTAATTTTCCCTCTAAAATTGATTTGGATTTACTCAACATTTGCCATATTGTTAGTAAATCCAAAATATTTCAAACGTTGATTTTGTTTAAATTTACTTAATTAAATCAGTAGTTTTTAATCAAAGTTGTACAACTTAAAATCTACTCAATTATATTCCATGTCACTTTGTTGCCATATTTTTTTTAAGTAGACAATGGTCAAACTTTTCTCAGTGCAATCAAATTTCGTATTGATTATAAAGTACTACTATTGACCTTTAAAGCACTGAATGGTCTCGCACCACAGTACCTGAGTGAACTTCTGGTCCTCTATAACCCGCCACCCCAACTTAGATCAAAAGGTGCAGGCTATCTGCTGGTACCTCGTATAGTGAAGGCTACATCAGGGGGCAGAGCCTTTTCTTACAAAGCCCCACAGTTATGGAACAGCCTTCCAAGTAGTGTTCGGGAATCAGACACAGTCTCAGTGTTTAAGTCTAGCCTGAAAACATATTTGTTTAGTCAAGCCTTTTGTTAATGGTGTTTATGAGGTAAAGGTGTAGATCTGGAGGGTCCTCAGACATAGAGAGTTTTGGTAAACTGGGATGTATGGATGCTCTCAGTCCCCACTTGCTTGCTCACTCAAGTTTGT
This sequence comes from Neoarius graeffei, assembly GCF_027579695.1. NCBI lineage: Eukaryota > Metazoa > Chordata > Actinopteri > Siluriformes > Ariidae > Neoarius > Neoarius graeffei. The sequence goes on along the minus strand of NC_083575.1, from coordinate 76,391,703 downwards.
TGACGGTGTAGTGGCTGGCTGCTTTATGTCCTGGGGCTCCCTCATGCCTGTGTTACCTTCTGGCTCTCCCCTTTTAGTTATGCTGTCATAGTTAGTTGCCGGAGTCCCTGCTTGTACTCAGTGCAATATGTATACTGTTCCTACTTATTCAGGTGACATTGGGCATACCTAACAACCTGTGTTTTCTCTCTCTCTCTCTCCCCCCAAATCTGTCCCTCTGAGTTACATGTTGGTCCTGGGATTGAGATGCTGACCTCTTCTGCTCCTCAGACCTCCATCCTGGTGCCTTGTATCTGGTTGGAGTCTCATTGCATCGTTCCTGTGGAGGACGGCCCCATGAGGACAGTTGAAAGTCACACCTGGAGGACGCTCTGGACACTTACAGTAATGCTTTTATGGCTGAGGACTACAGTTGACTTACTAACTTAAGGACTGCAGTTGTCATGAACAGTTTTGCACTCAAGTTTCCATCAATGAAGAGTTTATAACATCAGTGAAACTGACTTCATATTAAAACTGTTAATATTATAGTCATGCTGTCTGTTGTTGCCCAAATGAGGGTGGGTTCCCTTTTGAGTCTGGTTCCTCTCGAGGTTTCTTCCTCGTGTCGTCTGAGGGTGTTTTTCCTTGCCACCATCGCCACAGGCTTGCTCATTGGGAATAGATTGAGCAAGCCTGTTAATATTATAGTCATGCTGTCTGTTGTTGCCCAAATGAGGGTGGGTTCCCTTTTGAGTCTGGTTCCTCTCGAGGTTTCTTCCTCATGTCGTCTGAGGGTGTTTTTCCTTGCCACCGTCACCACAGGCTTGCTCATTGGGGATAGATTAGGGATAAAATTAGATTGTTTTAAGTCGTTCAAATTCTGTAAAGCTGCTTTGCGACAATGTTTATTGTTAAAAGCGCTATACAAATAAACTTGACTAGACTTGGTATGTAATGTAATAAGTGCTAATTAGGCTAATGAAGTGGTCTTTTCTGGAGTTCCCCTTTGCTTCTGAAACACACACACACACACACACACACACACACACACACACAATCCCCTGTAATGCTGAAAATTTCCATAAGCAAGCCCAAGTACGCATGATCTTTAGTGTACTACCCTGCCAAAGGTCTTATGACTAATTAGAGCTCAGCCAGAGAGAGAGAGAATTTTGCTGTACAGCAGAAGACCACATCAGTTTCCACTCTTGTCACCCAAGAACCAGAATCAGAGGCTCATCTTCTGATTGCAAAAAACATCACCTGGTCATTTTCCAATTTTCAGCTGTTTTTGTTGAACCTGTGTTCACTGTAGCCTCAGTCTGTTGCGCATTCTGAGATTTGCTTTTCTGCTCACCACGGCTGTAACAAGTGCTTAATTGTCTTATCTCTTTATCTTTTTATTATTTAATCACAACATAAAATATACATATCTTATATTACAAAATATAATATAACTACAATAAAAATATGAATACAATGTACTATATATCAAATAATAAAATTGAAAATCAATCTAAAAATTACACGATTTATATAAGACTTCTTAAAACGATCAGTGTTAACTTTTGGGCGGCAGCTGAAGTTCTTTCTACAATTGTACTTGTAGAGGCCAAAGTACAATTCATAGTGTTTGTCAATGTGATTTAAAAATATGTGTTAAAAAGATAAATCATTTCATTTAGAAGTTCATTAATAGTTAAACCATACTAGAATTCATGTGTGATGTGATTTGGTACATATTGGTAAAATGATGTACTGCCTCCTTAAGAACAGGCTTACGCCAGCTACATTAAGTTGATTTTGAGAACTGAGTTTTATCTTGAGAGCTGTGGAAGCAAACGGTTTTCTTACCTGCTACTGCTACTATTCCTACTTTTTTGCTTAGCCATTAGAACAAGTGTATTAGCCAGCTCACATTCATTTTTGTAAGTCTGAAACCTAGAAATAAAACGGAGATCTTTTTATTTTTAACAACGTTTCTGAAGTGGACTTTTGTTGAACTGGGCTAACGGACACTGCTTATGGAACTAGTTGCTAGCAATAACGTGGTCAGAGTAAGCCATTGCAAATATCTCAAGACTTCAAACCTCTACAGTGGGGCAAAAAAGTATTTAGTCAGTCACCAATTGTGCAAGTTCTCCCACTTAAAAAGAAGAGAGAGGCCTGTAATTTTCATCATAGGTACATTTCAACTATGAGAGACAAAATGAGAAAAAAAATCCAGAAAATCACATTGTCTGATTTTTAAAGAATTTATTTGTAAATTATGGTGGAAAATAAGTATTTGGTCAATAACAAAAGTTCATCTCAATACTTTGTTATATACCCTTTGTTGACAATGACAGAGGTCAAACGTTTTCTGTAAGTCTTCGCAAGGTTTTCACACACTGTTGCTGGTATTTTGGCCCATTCCTCCATGCAGATCTCCTCTAGAGCAGTGATGTTTTGGGGCTGTCGCTGGGCAACATGGACTTTCAACTCCCTCCAAAGATTTTCTATGGGGTTGAGATCTGGAGACTGGCTAGGCCACTCCAGGACCTTGAAATGCTTCTTACAAAGCCACTCCTTCGTTGCCTGGGCGGTGTGTTTGGGATCATTGTCATGCTGAAAGACCCAGCCATGTTTCATCTTCAATGCCCTTGCTGATGGAAGGAGGTTTTCACTCAAAATCTCACGATACATGGCCCCATTCATTCTTTCCTTTACACGGATCAGTCGTCCTGGTCCCTTTGCAGAAAAACAGCCCCAAAGCATGATGTTTCCACCCCCATGCTTCACAGTAGGTATGGTGTTCTTTGGATGCAACTCAGCATTCTTTCTCCTCCAAACACAACAAGTTGAATTTTTACCAAAAGGTTCTATTTTGGTTTCATCTGACCATATGACATTTTCCCAATCCTCTTTTGGATCATCCAAATGCTCTCTAGCAAACTTCAGATGGGCCTGGACATGTACGGGCTTAAGCAGGGGGACACGTCTGGCACTGCAGGATTTGAGTCCCTGGCGGTGTAGTGTGTTACTGATGGTAGCCTTTGTTACTTTGGTCCCAGCTCTCTGCAGGTCATTCACTAGGTCCTCCCGTGTGGTTCTGGGATTTTTGCTCACCGTTCTTGTGATCATTTTGACCCCACGGGGTGAGATCTTGCATGGAGCCCCAGATCGAGGGAAATTATCAGTGGTCTTGTATGTCTTCCATTTTCTAATAATTGCTCCCACAGTTGATTTCTTCACACCAAGCTGCTTACCTATTGCAGATTCAGTCTTCCCAGCCTGGTGCAGGTCTACAATTTTGTTTCTGGTGTCCTTTGACAGATCTTTGGTCTTGGCCATAGTAGAGTTTGGAGTGTGACTGTTTGAGGTTGTGGACAGGTGTCTTTTATGCTGATAACGAGTTCAAACAGGTGCCATTAATACAGGTAACGAGTGGAGGACAGAGGAGCCTCTTAAAGAAGTTGTTACAGGTCTGTGAGAGCCAGATGAGAGCCATCTTGCTTGTTTGTAGGTGACCAAATACTTATTTTACCAAGGAATTTACCAATTAATTCATTAAAAATCCTACAATGTGATTTCCTGGATTCTTTCCCCCCATTCTGTCTCTCATAGTTGAAGTGTACCTATGATGAAAATTACAGGCCTCTCTCATCTTTTTAAGTGGGAGAACTTGCACAATTGGTGGCTGACTAAATACTTTTTTGCCCCACTGTACATTAGTAAGAAAACCCGCTTGACATTGGACAAGAAGCCTTTTGGAGAGGTTTGTGGAAAGTGGAACATGAATGACAATTCAACGAGGGACCTGAATGACTTTCTCAATTAGCCTATCAGGCACGGTGTTCGTGGCTTGTGAGTACCAGGTGGATAGTTAGCTAACGATTCCAACGAATCTCGTCTTCGCTGCTTCGTGACTGTTGCAAGTGGGACCCCATAAAAACCGGAATGACTGACTATCAAAGCAATCATGACAGAGACAGGAACAGAAGCCATGGTAAGCCTAACTGAAAGCCTAACTGAGGAAAAGTGAATGATTAAACCAACAAGAAAAGCCCTGGAACATAATCTGCAAACGAAAATAAGCTCGAGAAGAGCCTTACTAGGCCAACTCACTGAGAAAAAGAACGAAATGCATGCTTTAATGGATGATGATGCAAATGTGGAAATTATAGAAATGGACTTGTTGGCCAAATATGAAACACTGATAAAGGAATTCAGTAAAATAAATGAGCATGTTAAAGACCTATTCTGCCAGATTGAACGCATAGAGAATATGAACACAGATCAAAGGGACTGGTTTGTGCCAAGAAATAGTGAGCACAGAGAATTTGTGCAAGAAGTGAATACATGGATACAGGATGCAATACTATGCCGAGAAGAGGCTAACAAGGTTAGTGATGAGATACATCCTGAAGATAGTGTGTCAGTCACATCTAAGAAGTATAGAAAATCTAAGTCTGTCTCTACTACTTCTGCAACATCGTCAGCTCGTGCCGAACACTTAAAGGTAGAATTAGAAAGAGTCGCTCTGTTAGCCAAGTCAGCTACATTGAGAAGAAAACAGACTTTAGAAGAACACGAACTACAGCCCAAGGTTGAAAAGGAAGAGTTGGAGCTACAAGCAGGGCTTGCTGCAAATGATGCGCAATTAGCTGTGCTAAGAAAATATGGAGGTTCAGAGGTGTTAGGCAGAACCAAAGGCAGTAGAGTGGATGTACTAATGTCTACTCTAAGGAAGTGTGATGTCAGCTGCAGTAAGAGTGGTGTAGCCAGTAGTAGCACTCAGCATAGCCACATTAGTGGAAGAGATGCAGATGCGATACAAGCTCCTGTCAACTCATTAGACAATTCTGTGAATACAGATAATCTGGTTACCATCATGCAATGCCAAACTGATATCACTGAAAGCCTAACAAAGCAACAAAGGCTCTCTACATTGCCATCACCGAACACTCCTGTTTTCAAGGGAGATCCATTAGAATTCCGTCTCTTCATGAGAGCCTTCAAACACTGTGTAGAGAGCAAGACTGAAAATAGCAAAGACCGGCTTTACTACAGTACCTAGAACAGCACACAAATGGACAGCCTAATGACTTAGTGCGCAGCTGCTTTCACATGGACCCAGATCAGGGCTACCCTGAAGCCAATAGACTTCTAAAGGAATGATTTGGTGATAAATATAAGATATCCATGGCATACCTTGACAAGGCTTTAAACTGGCCCACCATTAAAACAGATGACACCAAGGCACTTGAATCCTATGCCCTCGTTCTAACAAGCTGTAATAATACAATGGCAGATCTAGAGTACTTAGAAGAGATGGAAAATGCTGCTAACATGTGCACAATCAAAACTCGCTGGGAACTCCAGAGGTTTCTCGGCATGGTGGGATATTGCAGGATATTTTGTAAGAACTTCGCTAGGGTAGTTGCACCTTTAACTAATCTCCTCAGTCCCGAGTTACAATTTGAATGGTCTGAAAGATGTCACAAAGCTTTTGACAAAGCAAAGAGATTGCCTGCATCTGCACCTGTATTGTTGGCTCCAAATTTTGACTGACATTTCAGGGTTCCCATTGCTGCCAGTGAGAGTGGCGTAGATGCTGTTTTGTTACAGCAGACCAAAAGACAGTCTCCTGCAAAGCTGTACCAGACCTAGAAGTGAGTAGCCTAGAAGGTGATGACTTTATTGAGCTCACAGGGGTTTTCGCACAAAAGGCTATCCCTGCGAGTAAAGAGAACATTCCAACTCAAGAAGACGTGGATAGGTGGCCACATCTATAAGGCGTACGAATACCATCAATCAACGCAGATATCGGTCTTCTGATTGGGACAGATGTGGCAAAGGCTTTGGAGCCAGAAGAGGTAATCCGAAGTGTTAAGGATGGGCCGTATGCGGTACGCACAGCTTTGGGATGGACATTAAATGGACCACTGCGTGAGAACATCAGAAGCTGGACAAAGAATGGATACCCGCAAATCCGGATGAATCGGATCTCAGTGGCTCGACTTGAAGAATTGTGGACTCAGCAATTCAAGTATGATTTTCCTGAGAATGCTCAAGGAGAGCAGTTGGAAATGTCTAAGGAAGACCAACTGTTTATGGACAGATTCTCAGAATCAGAGAAGCTGGTCAATGGCCACTACTCTATTGGTTTGCCGTTGAAGAACAAGGATGTGAAAATGCCCAACAACAGAGCAGTGACAGAACAGCGAGCACTCAACATAAAAAAAGAAGCTTCTGAGAAATCAGACATTCAGGGAGGACTACGTCAGCTTCATGAATGATGTGATAAACAAGGGCTACACTCTAAAAGTCCCAGATCAAGAACTAAACTGGAGTGATGGAAAAGTGTGGTTTATTCCGCATCACGCCATCTACCACCCTAATAAGAAGAAAATACGAGTGGTATTTGACTGTGATGCTTCATATCAAGGAACCACACTCAATGAACAATTACTGCAGGGGCCTGACATGACAAGCAGTCTGGTTGGTGTCTTAACAAGATTCCGTCAAGAGCAGGTCGCAGTCATGGTGGACGTGGAATCAATGTTCCACCAGGTGAAAGTTCCACCAGAAGATGCTGACCTCCTCAGGTTTTTGTGGTGGCCGGACGGCGATGTCTCACAAGAGCTGCAAGAATACAGAATGGAGGTACACTTGTTTGGAGCCACCTCCTCACCAAGCTGTGCTAGCTATGCATTGAGAAGGTGTGCTGAAGACAACAGGAACACATTTGATGCAGCAGTAGTGGATACAGTCTTAAATAACTTTTATGTTGATGACTGTTTGAGATCAGTTGCCTCTGAACAAGAAGCAATCAAACTACACCACGACTTGAAGGCCATCTGTCAAAAAGGAGGCTTTAGACTGACAAACTGGACAACTAACAACCGAGAGGTGTTGTTAAACATTCCACAAGAGAACCGGGCAACAGAAGCCAAAGATCTTGACCTTGACCAGGATTCACTTGCCATCAAGAGAGCTTTGGGAGTACAGTGGTGTATCCGGTCAGATCAGTTCAAGTTCCACGTGAACATACAGCAGAAGCCTCTCACCAGAAGAGGAATCCTGTCAACTATGAGTTCAGTCTATGACCCACTGGGGATGTTGTCACCGGTTATACTGCCCGCCAGAAACATCCTGCAAGAACTGTGTAGATTAAGAACAGGCTGGGACGATGCTGTGCCAGAACATCTTGCACAACAATCGACCAGGTGGATGGAAGAGCTTCAACAGCTCACCGACTTTGGAGTGGATCGGTGCTCCAAGCCACCAGAGTTTGGAAAAGCAGTGCAGGCTCGGCTGCATCACTTTTGTGACACGAGCGAAACAGGCTATGGTACTGTCACTTACCTAGTCCAGGAGAACAACAGCAACCAAATACACTGCTCATTCGTCTTGGGAAAGGCAAGGGTTGCCCCTCTCAAGCCCACAACTATCCCACGATTGGAGCTGATGGCAGCTGCCTTAGCTGTGAAGGTGGATGTCATGCTGCAGAAAGAACTACAGTTGCCATTGTCAGACTCCAAGTTTTGGACAGACAGCACCGCAGTGCTCAAGTACATAGTGAATGAGAACATCAGGTTTAAGACATTTGTGGCGAACAGAATTACCATAATCTTACAAGCGTCAAAGGTGCAGCAATGGAGTTATGTCAATACACAGTTGAATCCAGCTGATTATGCTTCCAGGGGGCAAAAGGTGAGCATCTTCACGAAGAATGAAGTCTGGATCGCAGGGCCTGTCTTCCTTAGCAAACCAGAAAAGGAATGGCCAGAGAAGCATGATCATCTGGAGGAGCTTATGGCGGAAGATCCTGAGGTCAAGAAAGGCATACTCATTAATGCTACAATAGTAGAAGGAAGCACTGATGCAATGCAACAACTAATCCAATACTACTCTTCATGGATGCATCTCAAGAAGGCGGTGGCGTGGCTCACTCGAATCAAGGGAACCCTGGTGGACCTGTTAAGGAAGAGAAAGGAGATTAATGGATTGTACAGTGACCAACAACGGGTGAACATGGAGATGTTGAGCTACAAAAAGAGTCTCAAACAGACTTACCTGACTGTGGAGGACGAGCATGGAATGGTCCGCAAGGTTCAAGACAAAGACGAATGAACTTGAGAGGCCGATAACCAAACTCTGCTTACTTCAAGAAGCAGTATGAGGGGGGCGTCGTGGCTCAGGTGGATAAGGCGCCACGCCATAAATCCGGGGACCCGGGTTCGATTCCGACCCGAGGTCATTTCCCGATCCCTCCCTGTCTCTCCTGCTTATTTCCTGTCTCTACACTGTCCTATCCAATAAAGGTGAAAAAAGGCCAAAAAATATCTTTAAAAAAAAAGCAGCAGTATGAGAAGGACTGTCAGTGGTCTGAGTTTTACTCAGAAGAAAGATGTTTAAGATGAAAGACATTCACCAGATAAGTTGTAATTGTTTCTAGGATAGAAAGCAATTAGGGGCCGGGTATGTAGAGGCCAAAGTACAATTCATAGTGTTTGTCAATGTGATTAAAAAATGTGTTAAAAAGATAAATAATTTCATTTAGAAGTTCATTAATAGTTAAAATGTTAAAACCATACTAGAGTCGACAATTCCCCTGCTGGAAATTGTGAGAGGATGCAGTGCACGAAGCAATTTGGTCACGCATGCTCGCTAGCTGTGAATGTGTGACTTGCTATGATGCTTCAATGCAATGATTATGTGTGTGCTTGAGACAGCAGCCGCCCCCTGCTCCCAGTTGGCATGGCGACGGTCCTGAGAAGGCGCTGAGTCACACAAAATCCTGTCAGTTTAGTGCTGTTTTTTTACTCAGGAGCAAGCCTTGAACAACGATGAATAACTCAAAAAGGAAAGTAGCTATTCACAAAATTCTAAAAAGGAAAGTAGCTATTCACAAAATTCTTTCACAGTGAGCGCCACAAGGGTCTCCTGAATACACTGATATAATTTTTTTGTCTGTAATGTTAAAAATGAGGACACTAGAGCGAGTTAAAAATGAGTGACTTTTCTGTCACGTTTATAATGGGTGTCAATGAGGCCTCTCGGCTGCACTCTCAGTTTGAAGCTTCTCATTCAAAAACTGTAAATCCTATCGTTTAGGTAGACACATTGTGTGAATCAGGACAAGTTTTACTACTACTTTTGAGAAATTTATGTCTGTAGAGTGAAATTTGTGGCTGAAACCACAGTTTAAGCGAGAAAGTTTGAGCTATTTTTTCAGGCCCTCTACACTCTAACTTAACGAGCTCCACTGGTGTGTAACGCAATAGACACACATTATAAACCCTGAATTTCTCCATTTTTACTCATGGTGTTTGATCCGGGACTGAACCAAAAGTATAGAACCTAGCAAAAAAGTTGAATGCCAGATCCACACAGGAGAAGTTTCTCTATGTTTTTACATTTGAATCATGTCTCTAGGTCAATGCATGCCAGAGCAGTGGAAGTTTGAAAAAGTGCGTTGTTTTTCAATTAATTCCACAAAAATGATTGGGAAATTTTGGACAATTTTTTCGCGACCATTTTGCGAAAAAATCCTAGAATAACGAACAAAGTAACAGCACACCGAGTCCGATTGAGCTGCACGTTTTAATATGTTGCTTGTCTGTGTGTGATGTACGGTTATTGAGTTATTACGAATCAAAATTTGTTCGGAAGCTGGGGTTTTTTGGACCTGCGACTTTGAGCTGTTGGTGGTGCTAGAGAGTTTAAGGTGGTGACTCGAAACTTACTGAGAAGAACCTTGAGTTTGTCAAGAAGCAGTGTGCAAAATTGCAGAACTTTTCCAGAATATGACGTCAAGATATGAGCCAAAGGACACTTTTCCCAGTTGTAGCGCCGCCTGGTGGCCAACTTGTTTCACTTTTTTTGTGGGCCTTCGGGGAGGGGAGGGGCATAATGCCACCAAGTTCTGTTAAGATACGCCAAAGCGCGGCTGAGATATGAGCACATTTCCTGTTTCATGTCTGCGCAGCCAATTTTGATTGGCTGCCACGGCCAAACGCTTATGAAATTTGAAAAACAAAAAATGTCATTTTTGCAGCTTAGTCTAAAGTTGGCATGTACCAAGTTTGGGAGAAATTGGTCAAAAATTGAGGGAGGAGAAGCATTTTAATTGATTTTCAAAAAATTCAAAATAGCGTGAAAACTTTCCGGGTTGAAAATTTTGTTAGAGGTTGCGCTGGATTCATCTTGGCCCAAGGATTCCAGAGATACCAAGTTTTTGAAAATCAGACCAACGGTTCAAAAGTTACAAGCAGAAATGTACCTGCGAATTTGAGCTGTTGGTGGCGCTAGAGAGTTTAAGGTGGTGACTTGAAACTTGCTGAGAAGAACCGTGAGGTTGTCAAGAATCAGTGTACAAAATTTCACAACTTTGCGCCAGACCGTTCTAGGGGTAGCTATAAATGTGTGTAGTTTTTCAAATAATTCCATAGAAATGAATGGGAAATTTCGGGTGATTTTTTTCGTGACTACGTCGTGAAAAAATCGTATTCTGTTGAACAAAGTAATAGCATACCGAGTCCGATCGAGCCGCACGTTTTGATATATTGCTTGTCTGTTTGTGAAGTACGGTTATTGAGTTATTCGAAATCGAAATTTGTACGGAAGATGAAAACGGAAGAAGAAACACGTAGAAGAACAATAGGATGCAGTGCTTCGCACTGCAACCTATTGACTCCCCGGAGTCAATAGGTTGCAGTGCAGCAGCACTGCATCCTAACTAGAATTCATGTGTGATGTGATTTGGTACATATTGGTAAAATGATGTACTGCCTCCTTAAAGTGCCATTCCACCATTGGATGTATTCTTTGGCATAAAATAAAATATATTTTATGACAACATGACTAGACAGAGAAATCTTTTAGCTTCAAAATGATATCTCAAACATAATTTTTTGACAACGACAAGTATATTAATTTTGCGACCAAAGTCACCTACCCTTTTAATTTCCGCGTGGTAGTGAAACGTGATGTCATCGGCAGGTTCCCCTTCTTGTGTACCACGTCACGTGTGACGTGGCACAGATTATCAGCAATGGCGGATAGAACGCGATTTCCACTTGTCGATAGCTGTGCCGATATTCACCATCGACCGTCTCCTTTGGGCATCACTTGCTATTTTCCTTCGCTTCTTTTCCGAAGCTGACAATCGCGTTCTATCCGCCATTGCTGATAATCTGTGCCACGTCACACGTGACGTGGTACACAAGAAGGGGAACCTGCCGATGACATCACGTTTCACTACTGCGCGGAAATTAAAAGGGTAGGTGACTTTGGTCGCAAAATTAATATACTTGTCGTTGTCAAAAAATTATGTTTGATATATCATTTTGAAGCTAAAAGATTTCTCTGTCTAGTCATGTTGTCATAAAATATATTGTATTTTATGCCAAAAAAATACATCCAATGGTGGAATGACACTTTAAGAACAGGCTCACGCCAGCTACGTTAAATTGATTTTGAGAACTGAGTTTTATCTTGAGAGCTGTGGAAGCAAACGGTTTCCTTACCTGCTACTGCTACTATTCCTACTTTTTTTGCTTAGCCATTAGAACAAGTGTATTAGCCAGCTCACATTCATTTTTGTAAGTCTGAAACCGAGAAAAAAAATGGAGATCTTTTTATTTTCAACAACGTTTCTGAAGTGGACTTTGTTGAACTGGGCTAACGGACACTGCTTATGGAACTAGTTGCTAGCAATAACGTGGTCAGAGTAAGCCATTGCAAATGTCTCAAGACTTCAGACCTCTACAGTACTTTATTCTCTTTTTCTTTGGCATCAATTCCTGTAGAGGGTGTTGGCTTAAATACACTACTTTCTTAAAAATTCTCTTGTCCTGCCTTTCTAATAATTCATGCACATTAAAAGCACATTTGAGGTACCATAGTCTTCCTGTAAATTCAAACCAGTCTCGTCATAATCTCGCTCATCAACACAGCATTTCTGTCCACAGAACTGCCATGCACTGGATTACTTTTTTGTTTGTAGTTTTTAGTTTTTTTTTTCACCATGCTGTGTAAACTCTAGAGACTGTTGTGTGTGAAAATCCTAGGAGATCAGCAGTTTCTCAAGTACTCAAACCAGCCCATCTGGCACCAGCAACCATGGCAAGCTTTGAAAAGCACTGTGCTACTGCCACAAGTTGGCTGATTGGATGATTACATGAATGAGCAGGTATATGTGTACACATGTCCGTAACTACCATTGAGGACACCGAGGTCATGTCCTCTGTATTTTTTTCAGAAATTTCAAATTGGTCTACGCTGAATTTGAGCAGTGATCAATGTAAAACGCAGCGTCCGCATCCACATGTCATCTGTATTTCCCCCCAATAAAATTCACATTTGTCTAATGTCATCTGAAATCTCTCAGCCTCTATCTCTATCGTTGCCGTGTCTAACGCAGCGTCACGTTAGACTAGTGTCGGCCGGGGAAGTTGGGTTTTGGATAAAACAGGCAGGGTGTAGTCTACGCTCTATCACATATGCCTACCTAACCTAATGTAGGCTAATAGTCACATCGCATTATAGAGCTTTACCTGAGTGCAAAATGAAAAAGTTGCAACAAACTAAATTAAGGTTTGGACAGCCAACAGAAGAGCAGGGAAAGAGAAGGAGGGAAGGTGAGAAAATATTGTCAGTGCAGTGGCAGACCGTTCAGCGGTGTCATGCCAACTTTCCAAGGGGAAACATTTCATTGTCATTGCCTATTACATTTTAGTTAGCATTTCGAGAAACATTCAAAACTACGTTGTCACAGGCAGCCCTGTGCAGGGCTGAGTAAACGGGCTTGTTCGAGTAACTCTCTCTCTCTCTCTTTCTTTCATAACTCTCTCTCACTCACTCACACACACACACAGACACACAAATACAGACACACACACACACACACACACACACACACACACACACACACACAAATAATACACGCTCACACACTCTCTCTAATGCATAGTCTTCACACAGAACTAATAGCTCTACATTCTAATGTAATTTAAGATAATGAAATGTAAATAATGCCAATACTTCAGGTAGCTGAGCAATACACTCAGTTCAGTTTTGACTTTTATGTCAGACAAAAGTCCACAGTTATGATGGCACAGTTTTAGAATTGTTAAAGTAAATGTGTTGTGAGCCAAACTTACATTACAGGCAATGGTGAGAACACTCTGTTTCAGAGAATGCATGCAAATGGATCTCAGTTCAAGACAGCCAGATAGACTGATGCCTTTACATTACTGCTCAGAATGTCTCTACACATACAGACACCCACAAATAACACACAAACTCTCTCACGCTCTCTCTCACACACACACACACACACTCACACTATTATTATAAGGTATAATACTAAAGCTTACAATTCAGCAGTTCACACCCTTTCTGTCATGTGTATGCTGCAATGTAAATAATGCCAATACTTTAGGTAACTGGTACTTTAGGTATGTATACTCAGTTCAAGAGTTCACTACTTTTCTACTTTTATGTCAGATAAAACACCACAGTTATGGTGCCACAGTTTTAGAATTATTAAAATAAATGTGTCCTCCACCAAATCTATCTCATTTATTTATTTATTTAAGTTGTGCCGGTGGGCTTCGGTGCTGTCAGCCATGTTTGACCTCGGTATTTGAAAAATCCTGGGTACGGCCCTGTGTGTACATATACTGTGTGTGTGTGGTTAAAGACTGTTTACTCAGACGGATCTCCTGTTCTAAGGTGCACCCAAATGTTTGTCCCCATTTCCTCCACAATGGGCAGCACAGGAGGCAGCAAGAGAGCAGTATGTTTATTTCTAAAAGTTTTGTGTGTATTCTGAGGTGAGCAAATTGCTGTGTGGCACTGAAGTGTTCTTCTGAGGCTTGGAGAAACTGTCCTCCCACACACACACACACACACACACACACACACACACACACACACACAAACTGGGTTACCTCAAGCACAGACAAATATACTAAACCTGTATCAGAACAGGACATATGAAAAGGAGTGAGGGAGGATGGGAGGGATGGATGGAGGGACGGAGAACTCGGACTTTCTGCAGATTGTGTTTTAGCTTGTGCAGTTATTAATGTTGCAATACAAATGCAGTGCAGTTGATTCATGAGGTTGTTACTGAGTGCCCGCGCGTGTACCAAGGCAGTAAAGGGACTATCTCGGACACTGTAACCTATTTCACAACCAGCATCTCATAACCAGGCAACAATATCCATAGGTTATAAAATTATGCCTGAGCTGAGCTGGAACATTGATCACAAGCATGTTATTGATTATCTAGAACTCTGATTGTTGCTGTAGGTATAATCATTCTAGTATTGAAAGAGAGGCAAAGTCCAGGACAACCGTCTACTGTTAAAACATTACAAACAACTCAATAGCAATAAACAACTATGCTTAAGGAGTACATTTCGTACTGTACATCTGGGATTGTGTGTATATGCTTGAAAACAGTTTGAATTTATAGTTTAGTGTAGCGCTCCCCTCAGCAGTCATATTGATGAGGGCAGGGCTTTTGGGTTCTTTTAAGGTATTTACCAAATGTTTTTTTTTTAACCCTGATTGACTCAGTTTTAAATATTATCTTGGATTTCTTTTTAAAGCACACACATGAAATGTTTTTTAACCTACCTATGAAATCACCTTTCTTCAGTTATAGTTTTAAAGATTTTTAACCAAATGTGTCTGTATGTCTCTCTCAGAATTAAATCGTTCCCTCTTTCCAGGTAAGTAATAAAGTAACACAACACAGGGTTTTAGAAAAATACATCTCAATTATTTATTTAATAAAGAAATTATTATTTCTAATGAAATAAGAAAATGAAATAAAAATATGAATGTTCTTTTAAACCTTAAAAATAAAAAATCCCTCTTTTTAAGGAAAATACTGTGAATGCTGTACCATATATAAATGCATAAACAACAATATAAACACTTTTAACCCTCCAAATGATTAACTCAGAAAAGTTCAATTTACCAACTTCAAGGTCACTTAAACAATTTGTGGGCCCACACACACCTTAATGCATTGTCTACTAAAGCCAGCAACTAAAATTATTATAAAACTAAAATGTACAGTAGCAGGCCTGATGCGGTGCTCGTGTTCGTTGTGGCCCAAAACTTGATGGCCGCTTCACTCGTCAACGAGCAAAACAAAATGGATGATACCTGAGTTAACGTTCCAGTCCCGTCCTTCCTCCAAGTCACAGGTGCAGGCTCAGCATCAGATCAGCATCTCACCACAGACTCTGTCGGTTTCTCTTTTCTCCTCCCACGTTGCCAGAAGAACTCACCAGTGAAGTCCTGGTTGCTCTCACCTCTGTCTGGGTCTCTTCTCTGTCTTCAGGTCGAAAGCAGCAGATAAACCCCTGAAACAGTTCAACTGATGGAGTCAAACTTTAACGAGAAAACGTCTATTCACTTGTAATGGACTGACTCATGGTGCGTTCATGTGCTATGGGAATTATGGTAAATACCAAATGCCGACATGGAAAGCACACATGAACGCCCCCTCTTGTGGTATTTTCCACTGGGCAACTCGTAGAAAATTTTGATACACGAGTTGCCGAGATGAGATGAACTTTAACCTTTTCAACATGGCGGCGAGCGGTACAAGACACTTGAATGGTAAGCATTGTACGCTACTAAAGTTTTTTTTTTTTACTAGTACTAGTAGGTAGTTTTTGGTGTCTATGCAATGTTGCGTCATTAACAAGTGTAATATAATACGTTAGAAATCCGTTTCCTTTAAAAATGTGTTGTTATGGTTTGTTTTTACCTATCCAGAGCAGACGCTATTGCTAACGATAGCTAACTAACTATTGCTAACTAGCAGTCCGCGTCCTTGTATGAACTGTTATGGAATTTACTCAAGTGAAAGTTTTTTGTCTGTAGTTTATGCCAGTGACGACATGGTGTTCTGGGACGAGGGGATGACCCAACCAGTGTCGCAAACCCTCTACCAACGGGAAGGGGAACACACATTGTATGTGGATGCTGACTTCACCACTGCTCTGCAGATTGTACCCCGCAGGTCTACAACAGGTGATTGCCCGTTCTCACAACTGTACAAGGATACAAGGAGTTTTATTTGTCACATGCATAGAATTACAAAGTAAAACATGCAGTGAAATTATAACATGCAGAGAAATAAGAGTTGCAGCAGCCACACGACATTAATTAAAGTATCCTCTATCAAGCCATCTCAGTTCCATCACCATCTAAGTGTACCTAACAACCAATATTATAATGCAGCCATATATTTCAAAGCCCACATCATGCACTCATAATTCCTTGGAATTACATTTTCTTGTTTGGGTCATTGACGTTTTTGTAGTAGCAGAAGTCAGGATGGTGCAACCACAGCTAATGCCACTACTGTATAGATTACATGATTATTTTGTTTTTACTGCAATGGCTAAGAAGCACATTCATTGCTTGTACATTAATTACCAATTATTAATTAACTTATGGGCATTAGCTGTGGTTGTACTGCCTGACGTCTGCTACTAAAAAATGTCATTGACCCATTTATGATCTCTGTCTGTCTGTCTGTCTGTCCTATTCTAGAGAACATTGCTGCAGAGCTGCCCGTGAACCAGGTGTTCTCCAGAGAGCACACCCTGTACCTCATAGATGTAATGAGGGAACATCTCCTAAAGGATGAAGCCGAACTGCCTGGCAATCTAACTGAGCTGAACAAAAGAATCAAGATGGCAAGGGGGAAGAAGCGGTCCTTCTGGCAGGAAATTTCGGAGAAGCTCAAAAACCAGTTCCAAATGCAGTTCGATGTCGACAGGGTAGCTAGGAAGTGGACCACCCTTGAAGGTGGCTACAAGAAGGCTGTAGATAACAACACATCCACAGGGAAAGGCCCAACTAAATTCCAGTTTTACAAAGAAATGGGGGAACTCCTGGGGGGACAACATGACATTGATTTCCCTGTTGTTGGC
Organism: Neoarius graeffei; assembly: GCF_027579695.1. Taxonomy (NCBI): domain Eukaryota; kingdom Metazoa; phylum Chordata; class Actinopteri; order Siluriformes; family Ariidae; genus Neoarius; species Neoarius graeffei. Next base: position 76,374,763 of record NC_083575.1, on the reverse strand, counting down.
ACACCGAAGGGCATCACTGTTAGGCGGCCTGAAGCCATCAAGCCAATGAAGCAACCCTTGATGCAGCACGACTCATCTAATGAGGAAGGCGAGTTGTCTTCTCCCACAGCCCAGTCCTCCGATTCTGAGGGGACTTCAACCTCACACCCACCTTTTGCACGGAAAAGGAAGCATGAGGAGGAGACTGTCACACGGGTCATCACCTGCTTTAAGGAATGTGAGGAAGCAGCACAGCGTCATCATAAAGAAATGATGGAGCAAATCAAAACCACCAATGCTTTATTCAAGCAGATGCTGCAGAATGCACGTGAGCAACAATAACTTTTTTGGGGGTGTGTGCTTTTTTTGTAATGTTTTTTGAAATGAGTTTACTTCAGAGTTTATTTCAAGTTTTTTTTTTTACAGAATGTAAAAGTCTTTTACAAATGACTTAATAGATTCATAAGAAGGAAAAATGATGAAAAAAAGAAAGGTGTGGTGTGTATATATACAAAAAATTTATATATTCACAAATAGTATGTGACAAGTGTTGCATTGTTGTGGAAAAGAGTTTTAACAAACAATAAGGAACCACACCACTGTCCGATTTCTTTTCCATCTTTATCATTTAAACGTAATGTCTTTAACTTAAGCCTATTAACTTTGTCACTTTAGGAATTGCTTTAACTTTGATTTAAGTAAACATTGCTTTAAGTAAACATGTCAGGGGATGAAATGGAAGGCCTGTGATTATAAATGAGTATGGCTTGTAAAATATTCACATTCAACTACTGTAGCAGACTTATTCATTGTCATCCCCTTCTTGAGGGCACCCGTGGGGATGCTCATCACATGTAATTTCAGACTCTCCAATGCAGAAATTGTGAAGTGCACAAGCTGCTACAATGATTTTCACGATCACATCCACGTGACAATTTTGTATGTCACGGAGGCGTCTCCACTTGCACTTCAAGCGGCCAAATGCCTGTTCCACTACTACCCTCCCTCTGCAAATCATTCCATTTCGGCGCAGGTCACCCTCTCCCAATCCCCCATTATCTCTTTTTGGAGTGACAATGAAGGGGAAGGCATTGCAAAGGTATGCACCATCCCCCAGTAATTTGTAGTCTCCTAACTTCTGTACATGAGCTGCGAAGAATGGGGATAGCCTCAGCATGCGTGCATCATGTACTCTTCCAGGTGGCCCAGCAAAAATATCTATGAACCTCCCCTGGTCGTCAACAATGCCCTGCAACAGCACAGAATAGTAGGCCTTCCTGTTTAAATAATCCCCCCCAACAGGTGGTCGCTGGATTCTAATATGACATCCATCAATTGTTCCCACTATCCCATCTATTCCACACAGCCTTTTGAATAAGGCTGCTTGGACTGCCTTCTGGCAGTCATTTGGCCAGACAATGTGGTGCTCTGCAATGGCGCAGATTCGGTCAAGCATTTTCATTATGACGTTATGGGCTGCTCCCTGACTCACATCAAATTTATCTGCCAGCTCACAAAAACAGTTTTGGTTTGCCAGATACCAGAGCACCATCACCACTTTTTTCTGCACAGGGATTCTGGCTGGACCTCCTGTTGAGTTGTCATCTGTCAAGCCATGTTGCCTCAGTTGATCACAGAGTAGGTGAAATTGCTCTCTGGTAACCCTCAGGTGGCTCTTGAAAGTTCTGTCCTGCATGTCAAGGAGAGTACTCCAGGCGGTTCCGGTTTTTAAAACCCCAGGATTGTCTAGGTCTTCCAGGCAGTGAAGGATGGCGAGTCTTTAGATTAGAAAGTAAATTCACGTTAAATATCATCTTTCTACCTCTTTGGACTATTTTTTAAAATTATATTCACTTCTAATATTACATTGTACACTTGTATGTGTATGTCATCTGGGCGTTTTATCACAACACAGTATGTGATTGTTACAGTATAGACAAAGTATCAAATCACGCACTTCCTGATCATGTCATGTCAAGTTTCGTAGGTTTATCAAAACATATGCAGTCTTGCCAATGCCAGAGCCGGAGATATACGATACTCGACAGAAGGCTTTGGCCAATGCTTTGCTAGTCATGGGACATACAGAAGGACTTGGGAACTTTACTGCCATCAAATTTCCAAAGTTGGAGTACAAATGCACGTCAAGTGAGACTACATATTCAGAATGGCTGTAAAAATTAGCACTGACTGACTGATCCGGGTGTTTTTCTCAAAAAAAAAAAATTCACTTGGAAGCAACTGGACTTCTTGTTGGGGCGTGAAAACACATTTTGTTCCTCAATTTGAACTGGGATGTAACAAAAGACGCTATTATCTCCGTTTCTAGTCGAAAAAAAAAACGGTCATTTTGATCTAAATTTAACCCTCGCTTAGCTTGACCTAGCTTATGAACCAAGAAAGAAGTGGTTTTCACCTACGGAAAGCTGACTCTCGCCTTTTAAACGAGTCATGTTATGTATATTATATTATTATAATATGTATATTATAGCCTAATACAAAATATTCTGTGGCTGTCCAAAGAACGCCAACAATGATCTAGATACTGGCTACTCTCATTGTGTGTTAGGGTTTTGCTGGGATTCGAACCTGGTTCGTTGGTGTGATGATCCAGCAAACCCCCACTAGGCCACCAGGGGGATGACTCAAATGCAGAGGCGTGAGGCGGAAGTAGAAAAAGAATCACAAAGGTTTATTTAATCTATATACACTATATACAGGGCAAAACAAAAGACAAAAAAAAAAACCAAAGAGTATAATCCAAAAGAAAAGCAAAGTGCAAAAATACAAAAGCTAAGAAGATCAAAAAAACACAGTACAAAGGAAACTGGAGATAAACATAACAGCACAAAGACTCCGTGACAAGAGGACTGAACTCAGGGGTATAAATAGACAAACTAATTAAGGACACAGGTGAAGATAATTAGGCAATTAACACAAACACAAAACACAGGAACAGTGGCGGCCTCTAGAGGCCAAAATAAACACGACATGAAAAGGAAATAACAGCGGCCTCTAGAGGCCAAAACAGTCCTAGTCCTAACAGGACCCCCCCCTCTAGGAGCGTCTCCTGACGTTCCCAGGGCGATCCGGATGGGCCGAATGGAAGTCCCGACATAGTTCTTTATCAAGGACATCCCGAGCAGGAACCCAGCAGCGCTCCTCAGGACCATAGCCCTCCCAATCCACCAGATATTGCAACCCGCCGCGGACCCGGCGGGAGTCAAGCAGGCGATTCACAGTGAACACAGTCTGCCCCTGGAAGATGCGGGGGGGTGGGGGGTTCCTAGGGGCAGGGGCATACGTAGACGTCAGTACGGGCCGTAACAGGGAAACATGGAAAGTGGGGTTGATCCTCAGAGTCCGGGGCAACTGGAGCCGGTAGGAGACAGGGTTCACCCTGCGCACCACCTTGAAGGGGCCAATGTAGCGAGGAGCAAGATTGCGGTTCTCCACCCACAGTGGAAGGTCCTTAGTGGACAGCCAAACACGCTGCCCAGGGCGGAAAGCGTGTGCAGGTCTTCTATGGCGGTTGGCCTGAGTCTGGTTGGTTCTGGAGGTCTGTATGAGGGTCTTCCTGACCTTGCTCCAGGTCTTGCGACACCGTCTCACATATTGGTTGACCGAGGGCACCCCCGCGTCCTCCTCCTGGTCCGGGAACAGAGGTGGCTGGAACCCGAATTGGCACTGGAATGGCGACAGCTTGGTGGCCGATGACTGCAGGGTGTTGTGGGCGTACTCCGCCCATGGCAGCCAGGTGCTCCATGATGTCGGGTTATCCATAGCCAGGCCTCGCAGGGTGGTTTCCAGGTCCTGGTTGAGCCTCTCCGTCTGACCATTGGACTGTGGGTGAAACCCAGAGGAGAGGCTGGCAGTGGCTCCGATGACCTTGCAGAACCCGTGCCACACTCGGGAGGAGAACTGGGGCCCTCGGTCTGAGACGATGTCCTGTGGAAGACCAAAGACTCGGAAGACATGATTAAACAAAAGTTTCGCAGTTTCAAGAGCAGAGGGGAGTTTGCACAGTGGTATGAAGCGGCAGGCCTTGGAGAATCTGTCAACTAAGACCAAAATGACCGTGTTACCTTGTGACTCAGGGAGACCCGTGATAAAGTCGACTGCCACGTGGGACCAGGGACGCCGGGGAATGGTCAGAGGATGCAGGAGACCCTGGGGACGCTGTCGTGGGTTCTTGGTTCTGGTGCAAACCTCACAGGACAGGACAAATGACCTTACTTCCTTCTCCATGTTAGGCCACCAGAAGCGTCTTTTCAGGAAGTCCAGGGTCCTCTGAGCTCCCGGGTGGGCGGTGAGAGGGGAAGAGTGACCCCACTGGAGAACCTTGGCCCGGGCTTGATGTGGGACGTACAAGAGGCCTGGTGGCCCCGTCCCAGGACCGGGGTCCTGGCGTTGGGCTCGTCGGACAGCCTCCTCAATACCCCAGCGGACAGGGGCCACAATCCGGGACACAGGGATAATAGGCCCGACTTCATTCTCCCTGTTAGTGGCAGAGAACAGTCTGGACAGTGCGTCAGGTTTGGTGTTCTTGGAGCCGGGGTGGTATGAGAGGGTGAAGTCAAACCGACTGAAAAACAGGGCCCACCTAGCCTGTCGAGGGTTCAGTCTCTTGGCTTGCTGGAGGTACTCCAGGTTCTTGTGGTCAGTCCAAACCAGGAATGGATGTTGTGCTCCCTCCAGCCAGTGCCTCCACTCCTCAAGGGCCAGTTTGACCGCTAGCAGTTCTCGATCCCCCACATCGTACCGGGACTCAGCAGGACTCAGGCGGTGGGAGAAGTAAGCGCAGGGGTGCAGCTTTCCTTCCGAACGTTGAGAGAGCACCGCGCCGACACCACTGTCCGAGGCGTCCACCTCCACGATGAATGGTTGGGAGGTGTCCGGGAGAACCAGAATGGGTGCCGTGCAGAAGCGGTCCTTGAGGTCTTTGAACGCCTTTTCTGCCTGAGGAGACCAGCCATAAGATCCACCTGTCCCTTTGGTGAGGTCTGACATGGGTGCTGCCACAGAACTGAAGTTCCTGATGAACTTGCGGTAGAAGTTAGCGAATCCTAAGAACCGCTGAACCTCCTTAACGGACTTGGGAGTAGGCCAATCCCGGACGGCCAGGGTCTTGGCAGGGTCCATTTGGAGTTGGCCTGTCCGTACAATAAATCCCAGAAAGGAGACCTCGGAAACATGAAATTCGCATTTCTGGGCCTTGGCGAACAGATTGTTCTGTAGCAGCCTCTGGAGAACCTGGCGGACATGGTGGCGGTGCTCCTGCACGGTCTTGGAAAAGATAAGGATGTCGTCGAGGTAGACAAAAACGTATAGGTTAATCATGTCCCTTAAGACGTCGTTGATTAGGGCCTGAAAAACAGCTGGTGCGTTGGTGAGTCCGAAGGGCATCACCTGGTATTCGTAGTGCCCAGACGGGGTGTTAAAGGCAGTCTTCCACTCGTCTCCCTGTCGGATACGGATGAGGTGGTATGCGTTCCGTAGGTCCAACTTGGTGAAGACGGTGGCGCCTTGGAGCAGGTCGAAAGCTGTGGACATCAGCGGAAGGGGATATCGGTTGCGCACAGTGATCTTATTCAGGCCCCTGTAATCAATACATGGTCGGAGCCCCCCATCCTTCTTGCCGACAAAGAAGAAGCCGGCTCCAGCAGGTGAAGTGGAGGGTCGAATAAACCCAGAGACCAGGGCATCTTTGAGGTATTCCTCCATGGCCTTGCGTTCTGGCTGAGAGAGGGAAAACAGTCTGCCACGAGGAGGGGTAGTCCCAGGGAGCAAGTCGATGGCACAGTCGTAGGCCCGGTGCGGAGGAAGAACGGCGGCCCTGCTCTTGCTGAATACCTCCTTGAGATCCCAGTACTCTGTGGGAACTTGAGATAACTCGGTGAGATCAGGGGGCTCGGCAGGAGACACAGGAGAGCTAGAGAGCAGACAAGAGGCATGGCATGCAGGACCCCATTCCACAACCTGGCTTGTTACCCAGTCTATGCGAGGGTTGTGGCGAGTAAGCCAAGGAAGGCCTAGAATAACTGGGAACTCAGGTGAAGGAATCAGGTGCAGGGATATTTCTTCCTTGTGACCTTGAGACTGGAGGAAAACTGGAGAAGTAACTTGGGTGACTCTTCCATCACCTAACGCTTGGCCATCGAGGGCAGACACAGACAGTGGGACTTCAAGAGGTGCAGTCGGAATATTGATGCTTTGGGCGAAGTGAATATCCATAAAGTTCCCAGCTGCCCCTGAGTCTATCAAAGCTTGACAAGAGTGGACAGACTCACCCCAGGAGATGGAGACCGGGATGTAGATTCCTTGACCAGGGAGTCCGGGAGAGAGGGTAGGCCCCGTCACAACCCTCCCTCGGCTGGACGGGGCGGTCCTTTTCCCAAGAGTTCGGGACATGATGCTCGGAAGTGACCAGGCTTGCCACAGTAGATGCAGCACTTGTCCCTCCTTCTGCGCTCCCTCTCAGATGCGGAGAGGCAAGTACGACCCACTTGCATGGGTTCTGGACAGTCACTGAAGGAGGTAGACGGTCTCCAGGTAGAGGTAGGGAGGCTGGGGGGGCTCAAGGCTTGGTGGCGTTCTCTCATCCTGTTGTCCAGACGAATAGCATGTGAGATGAGGGTTTCGAGGTCACTTGGGCATCCAATAGAGGCCAGACCGTCCTTGATGGGGTCAGACAGACCATGGTGGAAGGCTGACACCAGGGCAGTCTCGTTCCATCCACTTACTGCTGCGAGTGTTCGGAACGAGATGGCGTAATCTGCGACGCTTCCTCCTTGCCGGATGGACATGAGCTTTCGGGCTGCGTCGGTACTGATGTCTGCCTGATCGAAGACCCGAAGCATCTCTTCAGAAAACAGCTGGAAATCAAAGCACTCAGGTCCCTGTCTTTGCCAGATAGCAGTAGCCCAGGCTCGCGCCTTACCAGCTAATAAGGTGATCACAAAGGCAATCTTGCGGCGATCCGTAGTGTAGGTGGTAGGCTGAAGCTCAAAGGTGAGTTGACACTGGGTAAGGAACTCTCGGCACTCACTGTGCTTGCCATCATACCTCTGTGGTGCAGGAAGGCTGGGTTCACGAGGTGAAGAAGGCAGCATTGCAGGAGGCACTGGAGCAGGAGTGGGAGCTAGATCAGGAGCAGGAACTGGATCAGGAGCAGGAGATGCAGGCAGAGATGTCAGCTGTGCCAGGGTTTTCCCAATTTGCTGAAGCAGTTCCTCGTGGCGAGCGAGGGCCTCACGTTGGCTGGTGAGCGTACGTCCATGAGCGTCCATGGTCGCTCCGAAGCGTGTCAATGCTGCCATAATTCCCTGAAGGTTGGCCGGGTAGACAGTTGAAGCAGCCTCTGCTGAGTCGGTCATGACGGAGTCTTTCTGTTAGGGTTTTGCTGGGATTCGAACCTGGTTCGTTGGTGTGATGATCCAGCAAACCCCCACTAGGCCACCAAGGGGATGACTCAAATGCAGAGGCGTGAGGCGGAAGTAGAAAAAGAATCACAAAGGTTTATTTAAACTATATACACTATATACAGGGCAAAACAAAAGACAAAAAAAAAACCAAAGAGTATAATCCAAAAGAAAAGCAAAGTGCAAAAATACAAAAGCTAAGAAGATCAAAAAAACACAGTACAAAGGAAACTGGAGATAAACATAACAGCACAAAGACTCCGTGACAAGAGGACTGAACTCAGGGGTATAAATAGACAAACTAATTAAGGACACAGGTGAAGATAATTAGGCAATTAACACAAACACAAAACACAGGAACAGTGGCGGCCTCTAGAGGCCAAAATAAACACGACATGAAAAGGAAATAACAGCGGCCTCTAGAGGCCAAAACAGTCCTAGTCCTAACATTGTGGCTACAGTCAAATTTCCAAAAACTCCGTGGCATTCAATGTGTTAAGAAAATCTTTACTTGTCATGATCAGGAAATATTCAGCATTATTTACCTTTTGACTTTTGATAACTCATATTCCTGCTGCAGCTGATGAACAAGGCAATCTATAATTGTTTTAGCCAAATAACAGGCCTGATTCTGAATCTGGTCCACCATCTTTAATTTGTCAACAACAACAAAAGCATGTGAACACAACAGACTGGTAAATACCACTTCCCAACTGGAAAATATCATCTTCCCATAGCACATGAACGCAGCATCAAGCTTATACTCCCAAGTGGCTAAGCATTAGCATTAGCGGTAGCACAAAATGTAAACAGTCTCTGAACTTTATGTAGAAATTCCTCCCGTTTCTCAACATGCAGCTTGTCACTGATTGTCATGCAAACAATCATAAGACACAAGTTACACACTGGGTTTTGCACTCCTAACTTTCAAATTGTCTTTTAGATAAATAATAAACATATAATAATTCTTAACTGCTTTTAACCTTTTTATCATAACTTTTGAAAATGAGTTTCAACCTTTTTAATCACACTATTTATATGCTTTGAATACTAAATGATACTATAAGCATCGCTTAATACCTCATGTTTTTAACCGGGTTACATTAGTACTGTATAAACTGTATAATAACCCAGTAAACATGTAATATAGTTTACATATGTTCCATACAGTTAGCACTGTCGCCTCACAGCAAGAAGGTCCTGGGTTCGAGCCCAGCGGTCGGCGAGGGCCTTTCTGTGTGGAGTTTGCATGTTCTCCCCGTGTCTCTGTGGGTTTCCTCCAGGTGCTCTGGTTTCCCCCACAGTCCAAAGACATGCAGTTTAGGCTAATTGGTGGCTCTAAATTGATTGGAGATGTGAATGTGAGTGTGAATGGTTGTTTGTCTCTGCCCATGTTTACATTAGACCGTATCAGCGGATCATCAGATTAACGTTTTTAAAACGATTAGTGTGCACACAGCAACGCCAATACGCGATTTGCGTGCACATAGCAACGCCAATACACGGATACGCTCGGCTTCGCAGGCATCCTGCGCTCCAAATCACTCCGCCCTGAACAGCGAGTGCCCTCTGGAGGGTGCGCACTCCGGCCCTGCGCAGCTCACACAGCGCGCGAGTGAAGTGCACAAGCCATGATTCGGGACTGAGCCGCTGTGTGTGCGTGATCCCAGCGCATATCACTTACTACTTGCAAGTGGAAGGATGGCAAGCCTAAAGACAATCATAACTACACAATGGGCAGTATTTGCATCAGTATTTGCAGTATTTTCATACTTTTATACTCTTTAATGAAAGGTGATACAAGGCGGAAGTCCGCGCCGTTTTTCAGCAGTCGCGTCACATGACCAACGCCAACGAATCAGGAAGGCGGATGTCACAGTGACGTTGTCCAATGAGACGCCAGCTAGAGCTCAGCACAGCGTATCCGCGTATTCTGAATGTTTACACAGCACCGGACCAGATACGATCTAGATTGAATACGTGGACGCTGGCGGATTCCCGTTTCCCGGCGTTTCCAGGCGGTTTAATGTAAACGGACAGTGCATCCGCGAAGAAAACGAGACAGATACGGTCTAATGTAAACGTAGCCTCTGTGTCAGCCCTGCGATGACCTGGCAACTTGTCCAGGGTGTACCCCGCCTCTTGCCCATAGTCAGTTGGGATAGGTTCCAGCTTGCCTGCGACCCTGTAGAACAGGATAAGCGGCTACAGATAATGGATGGATGGATGTTCCATACATTATGTTCATTATGTGTGTGTTTCAAGGTCTTCATTGTCTTTATTTCAATGAAACAGTTACTCACTCAATCCAAATTTTCATTCCTTCATTCCAACATTCCACCACTTGATTCTCATAATCTTCTGTATTCTGGTTTCTGAATTGCTCAGTGTTTTAGTATCCTTTACTTCAGCAGTAAAGGATTAAAGTCTCTGTTACGTCTCTATCTCCTTGAGGCTAATGAGTGAAAAGGACTGAAGAAGAAGACCTCTGTGACTTTCTTCAAGCCTTTGCCTACAGATGTGGACAACAAGCTAATTAAAGACTAAAGAACACTGACTAACATTTTGACTTGTTTTCCTGTCAATAAATGAAGTCCTTTGGTTGTTTGGCTTTTTCAAAAGTATTGTTCTCTTTTCAATTGGTAAATTGTTGCATTCATTAGAAAGAAATTGATTGCTGCGTAAGCTGGATGAATAAATAATTGAGTTATATTGAATAGGTTATGTTGGTGAGCTTAATGGATGCCTCTTTCAAGGACATTTCCAAGAGTAGTGCCCAAAGAATTGGGCCAATTAGGTCTGTCCTGTGTCCTGAATGATTCACTGTTCCCATCAAGGCTTAGAATTTTATGTCCCCTGCATACTATGATAACAGTGAATAGGGCAATAAAGTGAAGCCTTCTGATATACAGAAGAGAGGGCTGATTCTCGGAAGGTCCATTTATTCCCAATCAATTCATTTTCCATAGATATGTAAAGGAAGAATGTGGGAATTTAACCAAAGCCCAGTTCAGTTCGGGGAAAAACAAGGAAATCCGCAGAGCACAAGCAGCCCACAAGCATCTAAACACTAGCAGCAGGACAAAGTAAGTATACAATGAAAATAACTGAGCAAAACCAAACAAGGGATTCTGACAAGCCAAACACCCTTGACAACATCACTCAGTAGGAGTGAAGGAGAAAGAGAGAGCACAAAGACAGAAGGACATACTGAGCTGAATAGAGAGGGAGGGGTGAGCAGTTGAGATCATGTGTGTATGTAAGTAGGTTTGCCGAGGGCAATTAGTGCATGGGCATATCACCTTTTGCATAAACAAGATGGGTTGCTGGAGGGGCCAGGATGCACTCATGCTCAAACAAAGGGCTCTATCTGTGACCCCCTCTCATGCTATCCAGACTGACCACTGCACACTTCCTGCAATGCACACTGACCAAAATAAAACCGAAGAACACTTGGTCTAGTTAGGGCCCAGGGAAGTGTTTCAATTTTCACATAAACCTACCCTTAGGATGAGGAGTCCATGTTTCATGCAATCATCCTTTAGCTGTTCTGTAGGAAAAGCTACAGACCCAGCTGTTGTTTACAGACTGTGGACAAGCAGACAGCCTGAGGATAGATATGAGGTTAATTCTGTACTGTATGTTCAGGTGTTAGTAGGCCTATTTGTAATGGTGCGCAATTTATGGTCTGTATAATTTAACAGCTGTTTGGACAGCTGTTTGGATTACAGGTAGAGGCAGGACTGGAGCAGTGACTGAGACAGTACACAACCAAATGGTGTGATGAGTCACAGAAAGTGTGAGTAAGGGTACGCTGACACTTGCACGATTCCGTGGCACGCATTGGCACTACTCGAGTCGTGCCAGTGCGCAAACTAGTCGTAAACTGGCGTGAAGTGTGCGTAAACCCGTCGTGACTGCGTACCATGTCGGGATGAGAATTTTGAAATGTTCAAAATTTTGGTCACGACAAAATTTCGCGACCGGGTCGTGAACCATGCGCAAACTGTTCGTGATCTCGTCGTGAACTCGTCGGGACGATGCGGGAGGATGCGTGCCAGTGCGTGGAAGTGCGCGCCATGCCACGACTGTCACGAACTGCCATGAATAGTTCACGAACAGCTCACGTCGAGTTCACGAGTAGTTCACGACATGTTCACGAATTGGTGCGCGTCGCAGCGTGGCCGTGCCTTCCCACTGACACGGTCACGCATTGATGGCATGAGCAGTTCACAACTAGTTTACACACTTCACGAACAGTTTGCGCATGGCACGAGCAGTTCACGACGAGTTCACGAGCAGTTCACTGCTACTGCGCGACAGTGGCACTTGCGTCGGTGCGGGGGTATATATAGGGCTTCCCGGACACTTCTCGCCATTCGCAATTTTTTTTCTTGCTTTTTTCTTTAATGTCTTTTATTTTCTATTCCTTCATGACTTTTTTTGGGGGGGGGAGTTTCGTTTCTTTTATTTCAAAAATGGAACAACTGTGGATGCAGCTCATGAAGCTACTACCATTCTTTCTTGCCAAGGGACAGCACCAGCAGGGGACATGGAGTAATGTGACAGGTAGTCTCGCTGATCCTTTGCATCCTTCTGGGTATGATGGCCGGTTAGAGGCAGCAGCCCCTGCAGGTGTCGGTCAGTCCTCCATCCACCAGGGATCAGATCACGTGTGTCCGGATCTTCGCGGTCCACTTCTGAAATTGTGTGTGGGTATCTGATGAGGATGAGGTTGTGCATGACACAGGCATGCCCAAGTCGGCACGGCACCGTCCGAATTGCGCAAACTCGTCGTGCCAATGCGGGAAGTGCGTAAACTATGCGCAAACTATGCGTGAACTCGTCGTGCCAGTTCGTGAATGTGGACGGGCACGCATTCATGAACTCGTCGTGAACTATGCGTGAACTAGTCGTGAACAGTGCGGGAGCCTCCCAGTTCGTGCCCCAAAATGGCACGACTTGCCACGACAAAATCGTGGCCAAAAGTCGTGCAAGTGTCAGCCTAGGGTAAGACTGTTGCCTGCTGTGGTGAGGTGAACTTGTTAGATAATGTGGAATGAGAGGGACCAGAGATTGTCATACATGTCAACCTTTGGTCAATCAAACCTGTATAACCAACCTCCAAAATCCTTATTTCCCTTATAAAATCCTTATAAGATGCAAATTAAAATAATTTACCTAAAATTTGAATGATAATTAACAATGATATATCCCAGTTACTTTTTATTCAATATTAATAACAATAAACCTTTAGAATGAATACAAAGCTCCAATGTTTGACAAAAACACAAAGTGTCACTCTAATGTTCTGAATTGTACTCCATAACAGCTTTTTTAGCACTCTGCACCAATCCCTCACTAGGCTGCATGTCACAGCAAGTGTCTAGCTGTGTTGATCTTACACTGCAGTAGGCCAGGTCAGTGTGTCTGCATTCAGGTTCTTTCTGCTCTCTGTGTGTATCTTCCTGACTTGAGAGAAAACTCTCTCACAGTCAGCATTACTGTGGGGTAAACAGAGCACTGCCTAACTTGAACTAAAACTCCCACTACCTTGTGTTTTCTGTCTTTTCCAGTTGTTGGCATATCAGTTTTTGAGCACGCAAATACTATCATCAGTGGCTGATTTTGCCTTTGGCTTGCATTCTGCTGATATAGTTTCGATTTGAAATGTTCTTTCACATCATACACTCCTGATGCTGCAACTTTGATGTCACGCACACACAGTGTGCATTGTGCGTATTCGTCGTTTTTGGAGGCTGCCGGTTGGATTATGCCATTGAAAAGGTCCTTCCATTCAGGGAGAAACCTACCGCTGTATTGTGTTTTGAATTTCTTTGCTTGAGTGCCCATTCAGAATCTTTTCAGTCGCTATTGAAAGTCGCTCAGGTGGAAATACGCGTTTCAAACAAAATGTTACTTCACGGTTGGCAGCATAGACATATAAACATAGACGCTGCATTGAGCTGGTGGCCCGTTGCTGGGATACGTCAGAGTGTCCGCCATATTGGATGTGGCAAATCTTCCCCATAAACCAATGCAAGTAAATGGACTGAACTTCATAAAGCCCCTTTCTACAATAATATTCAACTCGATGCCTTTTATTCACCCATTAAGACACACATGTATATATTTGGGAAACAAACAGGCATCAAAACAACATATATAACTTTTAATGTGATGGTTATAAATAGTGTGCGAAATACCCATCAATATTAGCTCAGGTAAGCTAATCAGTCAGCATACCGTAGCAAGCTACCAAAACCTGAGGCCAAAATAACCAACCTACAAGACTGAATATGATAAATGATGGAAATAGTGGAAAAACTGGAAATAGTGAATGAAAATAAAAATTTACTGTTTTATTTATTGAGTCACCACACAGACCTACTCTCGTTGAATAAAGTGAGCTGAATGACCGCCAAACTGAGTTCAGCCAGGTTCTAACGTCATACCAAAACAAAATACATCACTGATTCCTTCACATTCAGAAAGGTTAAAAACATTCATCATACGTTCAAAAATGTTCATCATAGTGTGGCACTGTATTATCTAATTCTCGCTGCTTATAACTATACACCTACCTGGTGGAGATGAGCTGGGAAACTGAAGACTGAAGGAACAGCTCCCTCTCTGATCCTGACTGTCTGACCTGTTCTGTCAAAATCCACTGTTCTGAAGTGTTCACTGCAGAGCATGGATGACGGAGTAGCAGAAAACCCTTCCCGTCGCACAGCTGTCTCCCACTGCTTTTTCATGTCTTTATTTTTGGGAAACCTACATAGTATGTGAAAAGTTAGCTAAGCAACTAACAACAATCAGCGTAGTTATGAAGGAAATACTTCGTTGTTTGGAGACAGGTTTCACCGAGCGGCTATTATGCGCGAGACTTCATATTAGCCACAAAGTCAGAAAAATCTGTTCGTAAAATTACGTTATAATGACCAAATACAATGAAAAGTATTTTTCCAGTCTCACCTGTGAAAGGTAATCCCATGTGATCTCGTTTGGATGGTAAACCTGTTGGTACAGTTAAACGCAGCACATGAATGAGGCATCTTTATTCTCGGCTACTGTCTAGACTCTATACCAGAGACAGTTGAAGAATCTCCACTTTGCCACATCCAATATGGCGGCGAGGATGACATATGATTCTACGCAGAAGGCGGCGTCTATGTTTATATGTCTATGGTTGGCGGGATTCTTGCAATGCGGTGTGCGCATGATCAAAAGTGGAACGAAGTCTCGCTACCACAAGATAACACGCGATTTCATAAGACTCTTTACTGGCTGTCTGTGCTTTCTGTGGTGTACAGTACGTTTGTAAATGTTATGCGCTCTTTTATCATCGTGGGAATTGATTATAGCTCTAAATAAATATTGAAGTTTTTTTAAAGAATCCGTATAACTTTATTTGTACACCCATATACTACGTTTATTGAATCAAATCCATATAAAATACAGACATTCTGTATAGGTTGACATGTATGGATTGTAAAGTAGTGGCGCCTGACAATCCAGCATCTGAATGTACCATTCCTCCAGATGTCTGGGGGTGGTTCCAGATGGTAAACGCCTGGCCCTTGTGTTGTGTGGTGAGTCTGTATGTATAGGGATGTGAAGTGGAGTAAATATGGTATGGAAAACTGTTGTTCAGCAACCAGTCATTCGTCAAGGACTTGAGTCATTTATGGAGCAAAGGGAGGGGCAGCGATATTCATATCAGAGATACTCGTATCAAAAGACTGAAGCACTTCAATAAACAATAAAATCAAGAATGATATGTAATCTAGAGTCAACACTTCAGGTCTTGACATTAACCAGGGCAAGTGAGGGTAAATTGTCACTTCCCCCTATTTTTGCAAGTCTTACTTTTTTTTTTTAGGAAAACCATAAAATAGTTGTGAATTGCAACATAAAATGAAGATCACACATTGAGGTGAAGTTTGGTTATTGATTAAGTTTATTATTAAGTTTGGTTATTGGTTACTTTTTACTTGTAACGGACAATAACAATTTTATCCCAAATAGTTTTCCTGCCTTAGTCGATTTATTTCCATGTCACATGCATACAGCTGTTGTAAAGTTAAGTGTGTTTGTGTAGAACTCTCTCTGACTGTAGGTTCATTACTCAATAATGCAGAAATCATAAAACAGAAATCTATAACAAAGTTTGTATGAAGAAAACAATAGGGCGCCAAGACTTTTGAACAGTACAGTGTTTGAGAATATTTATATATCTTTTTTGTTATATCATCCATCTCTAGGTTTAAAAAAAAAACGCGCTGCATCATGACAGACAGGATAATGTTTGAGTTTAAAATTATTGTTTAGTGTGTAGGTTGTGGGTGTTTTATACAGACCTGGCAACCTGTAACTGAATCAGTGCAGCCGGCCTGTCGTGATGCAGCACTGTTTTTTTTTTTTAAATAAACCTAGAGGTGGATTTTATATATATATATTGCACAAGACTGTGTTCCTCCTCTGATAACAAAGCTCCAGCTCTCTCTGCTCTTAATCTGTTCTGTTCTTCCAGGATTTATCGCACATGTTGCTCCTTGTTGAGCTTTTTATGCCTGAGTTGTTTGAAACCAATCAGGGTTTTCTGTGTCGAATAAGGAAGCTGCTTCACCTGTAAAAAAACCAAACACTTTCATGAAGGAGCTAACTCAAATTCAAGCAGAAAAAAATTAAACGAGATCCTTAAGCAAACTCTTCCATACTCACTTCCGACTTTCTGTTTTTGTAAAATACATTTTAAATACAATCATGAATTTCTCTGGAGTTTTCAGGCTGAGCTCCTCTCTCCGTATTCTTTAACCCCTCATTTCCTCGTTGTTCTTGAAGCATTTGCTTTTATTTGTGAACATTTTTCTTGATAGCAGTGAGACGGTAATGCCGTTTATCTATTTCTCTGTTTGAACAAAGACAGAGCAAAAATTAACCATATTGAAGACATATTAAGCCTTGCTTGCATGAAAGACGGTGTCTGTCTGATCCCAGCTGTAATTATCACATGATGCGTGACGTCATGCACAAGGGGTCTATAAACAGTACACGTACCATACTACAACAGTGGGGGTATATAAAATAACTTGCAAAGCAGTAAATGAATCTGAGACTAAGAAGAAGAAACCTTTATTTGTCACATGCACACTTCAAGCACAGTGGAATTCATCCTCTGCATTTAACCCATCTGAAGCAGTGAACACACCCACCCAGAGCAGCAGGCAGCCACACTACAGCACCCAGGGAGCAGTCAGGGGTTAGGTACCTTGCTCAAGGGCACTTCAGCCCCACATTAACCTACCTGCATGTCTTTGGAATGTGGAGGAAACCGGAGCACCCGGAGGAAACCCACGCATACACGGGGAGAACATGCAAACTCCACACAGAAAGGCCCCCGTCAGCTGCTGGGTTCGAACCCAGAACCTTATTGCTGTGAGGCGACAGTGCTAACCACTACACCACCATGCTGCCCACGGTGGTGTAGAAAACAGTCAAGACATACTGGCGGATACGTAGTGAGGGACACTTTTAGGAACTGAAATAAAAGATCAAAAAGTCTAATTTTTGTGGTGCTAGTTCATAATATATGCTCATTCCAACTTGCCCGGTCGAGCATGTTAGGGACATACAGTGGTGCTTGAAAGTTTGTGAACCCTTTAGAATTTTCTATATTTCTGCATAAATATGACCTAAAACATCATCAGATTTTCACACAAGTCCTAAAAGTAGATAAAGAGAACCCAGTTAAACAAATGAGACAAAAATATTATACTTGGTCATTTATTTATTGAGGAAAATGATCCAATATTACATATTTGTGAGTGGCAAAAGTATGCGAACCTTTGCTTTCAATATCTGGTGTGACCCCCTTGTGCAGCAATAACTGCAACTAAACATTTCCGGTAACTGTTGATCAGTCCTGCACACTGGCTTGAAGGAATTTTAGCCCATTCCTCCATACAGAACAGCTTCAACTCTGGGATGTTGGTGGGTTTCCTCATATCAGCTGCTCGCTTCAGGTCCTTCCACAACATTTCGATTGGATTAAGGTCAGGACTTTGACTTGGCCATTCCAAAATGTTAACTTTATTCTTCTTTAACCATTCTTTGGTCGAACGACTTGTGTGTTTAGGGTCGTTGTCTTGCTGCATGACCCACCTTCTCTTGAGATTGAGTTCATGGGCAGATGTCCTGACATTTTCCTTTAGAATTCATTGGTATAATTCAGAATTCATTGTTCCATCAATGATGGCAAGCCGTCCTGGCCCAGATACAGCAAAACAGGCCCAAACCATGATACTACCACCATCATGTTTCACAGATGGGATAAGGTTCTTATGTTGGAATGCAGTGTTTTCCTTTCTCCAAACATAAAACTTCTCATTTAAACTAAAAAGTTCTATTTTGTTCTCATCCATCCACAAAACATTTTTCCAACAGCCTTCTGGCTTGTCCACATGATCTTTAGCAAACTGCAGATGAGAACCCAGTTAAACAAATGTTCTTTTTGGAGAGCAGTGGTTTTCTCCTTGCAACCCTGCCATGCACACCATTTTTGTTCAGTGTTCTCCTGATGGTGGACTCATGAACATTAACATTAGCCAATGTGAGAGAGGCCTTCAGTTGCTTAGAAGTTACCCTGGGGTCCTTTGGGACCTCACCGACTATTACACGCCTTGCTCTTGGAGTGATCTTTGTTGGTTGACCACTCCTGGGGAGGGCAACAGTGGTCTTGAATTTCCTCCATTTATACACAATCTGTCTGACTGTGGATTGGTGGAGTCCAAAATCTTTAGAGATGGTTTTGTAACCTTTTCCAGCCTGATGAGCATCAACAATGCTTTTTCTGAGGTCCTCAGAAATCTCCTTTGTTTGTGCCATGATACACTTCCACAAACGTGTTGGGAAGATCAGACTTTGTTAGACTTAGACAACCTTTATTGTCATTCAGTATGCGACAAGTGTACACCGAACGAAATTTCGTTACAATTTGGCTCAGCACAAAATTAAATATGAAGTGTATTAAATTAAATTATGTAGCAGCAAAAATATTACAAGGTGCAATAGTATAAAGTGACCTGTGGAATTAAGAATGTTCAAGTTATAAATAGAAGTTTAGAGTTTGGGTTTGAAGTTCAGCAGTCTGGTGACCTGGGGAAAAAAGCTATTACAGAACCTGGTGGTCCTTCACCTAATGCTGTGGAACCTCTTTCCAGAGGCCAGAGGTGAGAACAGTCCATAATGAGGATGTGAGGGGTCGCTGATGATGTTTCTGGCTTGAGACATGCAACACCTTGGTGCAATGTCCTGAATGGAGGGAAGAGAAGTCCCAGTGATTTTCTCCACTGTCCTCACCACTCTCCTCACATTCTTCCAGTCAGAGGCACTGCAGCCTCCACACCACACAGAGATGCAGCTGGTTAGAATGCTCTCTATGTTGCTTCTGTAGAATGTAGTGAGGATGGGCGGGGGCAGGTAGGCTCTCCTCATCCTATGCAGGAAGTGCAGATGCTGCTGTGCCTTCTTGACCAGTGACACAGTATTCACAGACCAGGTGAAGTTGTCTGTGATGTGCACCCCCAGGAACTTGGTGCTATTGACCACCTCCACGGCCATGTTGTTGATGAGAAGTGGAGCGTGGCTGGGTTGGTTTTACCTGAAGTCAACAATGATCTCTTTAGTTTTGTTCATATTCAGGATCAGGTTGTTTCCCTTCACCAGCCCACCAGCTGCTCCACCTCCTCTCTATAGGCCAGGTCGTTATCATCCCTGATGAGGCCCACCACTGTTGTGTCATCCGCAAACTTCACAATGTGGTTGCTGGTAGCCCTTAGGACACAGTCGTGTGTCATCAGAGTGAACAGCAGAGGGCTCAGGACACAGCCCTGAGGGGAGCCTGTGCTGAGGGTGATGACACTGGAGGTGTTCTGTCCAACTCACACTGACTGTGGTCTTTCAGTGAGGAAGTCCAGCACCAGTCACATGGGGGGGGGGTGCTGAAGCCCAGGGGACCCAGTTTGTTCACCAGATGCTGTGGAATGATAGTATTAAATGCTGAACTGAAGTCCAGGAGCAGCATCCGCACATGAGTGTTCTTCTCCTCCAGGTGTACAAGGCTCAGGTGAAGATCAGAGGAGATGGCGTCTTCAGTGGAGTGGTTTGGCCGGTAGGCAAACTGGAAGGGGTCGAATGTGGGAGGGAGCCTGGAGCTGATGCACTCCTTTACCAGCCTATCAAAGCACTTCATCATTATGGGAGTGAGTGCAACAGGCTGGTAGTGATTGAGTGATGTGATATGAGGTCTTTTTGGCACTGGGATGATGGTGGCAGTCTTGAAACATGATGGGACTTTGGCTTGATCCAGTGAGGTGTTGAAAATGTCCATTAGAACATGAGTCAGCTGATCTGCACATTCCCTGAGCACCCAACCAGAACTATTATTGGGGCCCGGGGCCTTTCATGTGTTGACTCTCCTCAGAGTCCTCCGCACCTCTGCTATATCAAGACAGAGTGCCTTTTCATCTTGATGGGGAACAGCTTTCACTGCAGGAGTGTTATATACGCTACGTTCACACTGCAAGGCTTAATGCTCAATTCCGATTTTTTTGTGTAATCCAATTTTTTTGTGAGGTCGTTCACATTTACAAATATATGCGACTTGTATGTGATCCTCAGTATGAACGGAAAGCGACCTAAAAGTGTTCCGCATGCGCATTGCAGGATACGACGACGTCACATGCAGTGAGCATGGCCAGTGTTTACGGAAGTAAAACCGCCCGGTTGCGGTATGACCCATCCAATCTAGCTTGAATAGCTGTATCCCCCCAAATGGAAATCAGCTCCCTAACCTCTGCGTCCTTCCATTGAGAAGATTCAGAACCTTCACAGCCCGAAGCGTCCCTCGCATTGATGTCATGCGCAGGGGCGCAGATACATTTTTTGAACTGGGGGGGACAAAAAACTGGGAGGGACAAAGCTGCCAGCAAACCAACCCCAACCCCGATATGCCTGTCAAACTTGTTGTGGGTTACCATAGCAACCAAGCTCGAGCTCGCAATCTGTGCAGTCTGCGCAGCTAAACCAACCGAATATCAGTCTTTGTTTTATGTGAGTTGTTGCAACTATGTATATACTGCTGTGCACCTCAATAAACCGAATGGTAATTAGTCTTTTGATTTTTCCGTGAGGTTTGCCTTATGCAAAGAAAGACAGCATAGACGTTTTTTCCTCCCTATAAGTGGGGGGGACTGAACGAGGTGAATTTAAATCTGGGTGGGATGAGTCCCACCCTCCATCTGCACCCGTGATTATGCGCCATGTTGTTGTAACTTTTTTTGAGAGACCCGCCGCCTACTTCAGCGCAGAATAGTGACGTTTGTGGCTTGTTGATGACGTGTAAGTCGGATGAATGCGACCTGGTGGTTCAGACTGAAGTCGCATATGAAAAGAGCGGATAGGAATCGGAATTAGGACCACATATCCAAACGGCCTGGGTCGGATTTGAAAAAATCGGATCTGTGTCGTTCATATTGTCAATAAAAGATCGGATACAGGTCACATATGGGCGAAAAGATCGGATTTGAGTCACTTCAGCCTGCAGTGTGAACGTAGCCTTAGTGCCTCAAACCTCCCAAAGAAGCTATTGAGTTCATTTAGGAAGTCCGCATCATCATCACACTCGGGAAGGACTATCCTGTAATTTGTGATCACCCATATGCCTTTCCACATATCCCTGGTGTTGGTGGTGTCGTGGAAAAAGTCCTGGATTTTTTGACTGTGAGCACGCTTTGCTAATCTGATGGCACAATTCAAGTTTGCTCTCGCTGTTCTCAGTGCCTTCTTGTCGCCAGACTTGAAGGCTGAGTTCCGTGCCTTTAGGAAACTTAATTACATCAATCAGGGTCCACTCCTCTATCAGTGTACCAAGTTTCATGACTTTACACCTTACGGTTTGGCCTACAGACGGAAAAATCTGTTTTTTGCGTCGCACGCCCATTCATTTCAATGGGGAAAAAATGTTGAAAAACGCGAATTACGGGAGAACGACAAGGCGTATCGAAAAGCTTTATACAAGCATACATCTGCACTACAGGCCAGACAAGTGAGAAGTGGAATGGCGTCTCTAACTCGAATGCCCCAGGAGGAGTAGCGGCTCAAAAAAGTGGGTGAAAAAGAATAATAATGCAGGAAGAACAATAGTGTGCTTTTGCAAGCACACTAATAAACGCAGGAAGAACAATAGTGTGCTTTTGCAAGCACACTAATAATAAAAATAAAACTTTAGAAGAACAATAGTGTGCTTTTGCAAGCAAACTAATAATAATAATAAAAATAATAAAACTTTAGAACAATAGTGTGCTTTTGCAAGCACACTAATTAGACAGAAAGATCCTTAAAATTGTAGCACTTAACAGTATTTCTGTTTTTCAGTATTTTTGTTGAGACATTTTCCTTAACTAGTGTGGCAGTGGGGGTGTGGCCGAGCATCGGTCTGTGAATGGAGGGCGGAGTCAGGGAAGGTGAGTGGTCGTGTCACTACACCTGTTGTCAATTAACGTGTGTTTGTGTCTCCCTCAGTGACTGCGCCTGATAAAAGGAGAGCCAGAAGGGAAGGTCGGCGCCGAGGGCTCGTTGACAGCCTGTATATGTGTGTGTGTGTGTGTGTGTGTGTGTGTGTGTGTGTGTGTGTGTGTGAGTGAGTGAGAGTTTTTTGGAGCCCTATACTGAAAAGCTATAAAATAAAAAACCCCTCTTCAACGCAAACAGCCGCCTGCCGTGCTTCTGTGCTCCACCCATACCTGAATCTCGCTACAACTAGATACTTCAAAATCAATTTGTTTTATATTCTCAGCTTTTGTCTTTCTAAAGGAGATTATCATCATACATTCTCCACTATAGTATAATGTACAAGCTACTTATTCCTGGCATCAGCACTTGTTGCCTCAATTCAGTGTCAGATCACGGAATCCAGGGACACATGTCGGCCCGGGGGCATTTTGAGTTATTGACAGATTCAGAAAGTACAGTTTCTAAGCTTTGCAATGATGCCTTCCATGTGGAGATCTGACAATATTTGAAGAATGTGTGGCCTTTTGAAAGTGCATACCTCTTAAAACAGGAAAAGGAGAAAATCGCCCTCAAAGTTTTCCTTCTCAGTTACTCTGGGTGCAGGGAGGGCACATAATGGTGCTCATTTGCATGACATTAAGGAAACCCCTACCCCCTACTAGCTAGCACGATGCTACTTTCATGTAAACAAAGATCACCACGTCAATTTTCCTTCCATGCAAAGTATGCCCAAAACAATTATGAAGTACAAAAATCAGTCCTAAAGTATACTTTAATGTTTTGTGGTTGAAAAATTACTCACACCGTAAGAAAGAAAGATAGCCCGATGATAACACAACTAACACAATGCTAGTTTCATGTAACCAAACCACAACACTCTCCGTTACATGCAAAAATAACCACACAGCCTTAGATTAATAAACTTACCCCATCAGAAAGAGAAACGTCGCCTTGCACACAATGCCTCTGATGGAATATACTCCTAGAACACTTCCTTTTGCTTGCAGTTTTTTTCTAGAAATGGTCATCTCCGATGTAACTACCGTGCGTCTGTTTGCTTCGCGGTGTTTCAGCTCCTCTGCGATCTGTTTAGCTTGCTCCATATTCATTCCATAGTGAAATTACATGCATGTATGCAGCTTAAGCAGCCACGAACTCAGCTCGTATCATACAGCTGATTGGCAAAAAAACCCCAAAAGACTTAAATCGTCACGTGAATGGCCCATATGGTAATTTACCCACACCCCCCAGCAGGCTACAGTCCTGACAAAAACGAGACAATTTGCAACAAAAAATGTATGCTTTTCCAACAAAACAATCTATTATCTGAAATAGTGATTGCGTTCTCCAAGATCTCAACTTGCACATTATGGAAAAAAAAGAAAATCACAAATAAAAAAAAAATGCTTCTTTTGCGATTTTCTCGGATTCATTTCAGCCGAAGTGTGTCCCTGGATTCCGTGAGGTGACAATTTTCAGCTAAAAATCTGATTTAAGACTTCCCTTTCATTGTTATTATATTAAAATTTAAGACAAGAATATTATTTCAGATTTTTCACTCTGAGCTATCTCATCCCAGATAGCAGAGGGACGTTGAAACGGCGCCGATTCTTGGTCAGAATGGTCGGTTTCCGTCGTAAGTCAGAAAATCAACGCTGAAACGGCGCCGTGAAACGTCGATTTCTCCGCCGTCGGAGAAGGTCGATTTATCACTGTTGAATCACCGTGGGTAAAGGTTGATCTGTCGACCGTCAGAGAAGGTCGAATATACGATGTTGAACCATCGTCACTTTTGCCGGCCAGTTTTCAACATTGGTAGGATGAGCAACTAATTGTTCAGAATATAAATTGCCTCTGTTTGTCTTATCCTGCTTACACATAGATACGAGTAAATGATATAAGTATAAGTGATAATGATAAGTAAATGATAAAAAAAAGAACAAAAACCAGTTTACTTTCTTAACTCAGCAATGGATTTGACCTATCTTTGAAAGTTTTTTTGCAAATAACTTAACATTTCCAAGATGATCATAAATTAATTCTAATTTATAATTATAATTATAATTTATAATTATAATTATTTAATTCATAATGTCCCATAATGCAGTGCGATTATGACGTCATTTTCGTTATATACCTGGGTGCACGTGAAACTCCTACACCACTCGGTTGGATCGTGACTCTCTTGTGGATCGGCCTGCTGTTACACTTGGACCATTGAGAAAAACACTGGACCACGCTACATTTTCATTCATCCCTGGACATCTGGTACGTACCATTATTCAGTCACTATTAATAAAGGGAATTTCGAATACAATTTCAAGCAGTTTAAGAAGTTATGATGAACTTCAGTCATATCACGCGTTAGAGAAATTTCCCTCAACTAGTATCCATTTGAAACAACAACAATGCAGATGCATTATTCAATCGAAAAACGAGTCGAAGTACTTGTCTTGTTGGAGTGAAAACTTAGCGTTGGAGTGAAAACTTAGTGTTTAAATCGAGCATGTAGGCCTAGGTCGCATGTCGTTTCGAGCTGACCTGTTCTTTTGTGTAGCCATGGGTCGCGCCTCGCGGCCATGAACTTTAAAGATTATCCAGCTACCAACGCTTCTGTAGTGACCACTTTGTTTGAGGTACCACGAACGAAATTGCTTATATTCCCTCAACTAATACAATAAACATGCAGATGCATTGTTTAGTCGAAAACTAGTCAAAGTAGTGGTCTTGATGGAGTGAAAACAAAGCATTTCAATCAAGTATATAGGCCGTGGTTATAACCGGTAGCTCTATACCCGGCTTGAGGGGGTTGGGCTTTGTAACGCTATGGGTCGCAGCCATTAGAACAGGACTCCAGACATTGTTAAAACATTGTTGGTATTAAAACAGAACTTTCTATAAAACAATTGTTTGAACTGTGTGTGTGTGTGTGTGTGTGTGTGCACGCGCGTGTGTGTGTGTGTGTCCATTTGAAACAATAAACATGCAGATGCATTATTCAATCGAAAAACGAGTCGAAGTAGTTGTCTTGTTGGAGTGAAAACTTAGCGTTGGTGTGAAAACTTAGCGTTTAAATCGAGCATGTAGGCCTAGGTCGCATGTCGTTTTGAGCTGACCTGTTCTTTTGTGTAGCCATGGGTCACGCCTCGCGGCCATGAACTTTAAAGATTATCCAGCTACCAACACTTCTGTAGTGACCACTTTGTTTGAGGTACCACGAACGAAATTGCTTATATTCCCTCAACTAATACAATAAACATGCAGATGCATTGTTTAGTCGAAAACTAGTCAAAGTAGTGGTCTTGATGGAGTGAAAACAAAGCATTTCAATCGAGTATATAGGCCGTGGTTATAACCGGTAGCTATACCCGGCTTGAGGGGGCTGGGCTTTATAACGCTGTAGGCCTATACTGCCCTACAAAGCCAAAAGACCTTAACTCATCAGACTCATTACAGGCTTCTGCCTTGGTTTTCCCTTTGCTTTTGGAAGTTACGGTAAAAACGACATCTTATTGTTACCAGAAAAAAAACAGAAATGACTCGAAATAATTCATCACATGATACAACTGATGTCCTCTGTTCCAAAAATGGCAATAACTCATGTTGACCTTAAGTGATATTAAGGTCTTTTGGCTTTGTAGGGCAGTATGGGTCGCAGCCATTAGAACATGATTCCAGACATTGTTAAAACATTGTTGGTATTAAAACAGAACTTTCTATAAAACAATTGTTTGAACTGTGTGTGTGTGTGTGTGTAAGGTTATTTCAAATGTAATGATGTAAATGTTGTTGTCTTTGTTCCCCCATGTTTACCTCAATGGAACCTGAAGACCACTACCCCGTCATTCCCTCAAAAGGTACTGCAGACATTTATTTCTTTAGGGGAGAGAACATGGCTTCTTATTGGTCAAAAAGAAGACGTGTTGTGACAGCTACTGAAATGTCAGAAAGGCAGATTCTGTCCGATTTTGAGTCAGCTCTGGGTAATCCTGCTGCTCAAGTCTCTCCTTCAATTGCATCACCCAGGCCTGCATCATCAATGGGTTTAGATGAGGATGGTGGGGATTCTGTTGAGTTGGGAGGGTGCAGTGATGCAGAGTCTGACAGCAGTAGCATGTCTTCAGAGGGTGACAGTGACAGTCATATTGATGGTGACTCTTTTGAAGAGTCAGGGCTTCACCAAAAATTAAAACACTGGGCTGCATCATTCTCTGTGCCTTTGATTGCCATTACTGCTCTGTTGACCATTTTGAGAACAAGCCACCCTGAACTGCCCAAGGATGCTAGGACCTTATTGGGCACTAAGCCTGCAGTACCATTACAGACCGTAGGTAATGGGGAATACTTTCATTTTGGCTTGGCAAAGGGAATTTTGTCCAAATTAAGCACCATCCATTTACCAGATGTTATTCAAACAATAAGAGTTCAATTTAACATCGATGGTCTCCCTATTTTCAAAAGCACCAGGCTTCAGTTTTGGCCTATTTTGGCACTGATTGATTGCGATTACACCAGAACACCGTTTTTAGTTGGCATCTTTTGTGGCCCTGGAAAACCCTCCAATGTGTTTGATTATCAGTTTGTTAAAGACCTCTCTGATCTGCTTTGCAATGGGGTAACATTTGGAGGTAGAAAGCTGAGGGTGGCCATTTCATCCTTCATTTGTGATGCTCCTGCTTGAGCATTTGTAAAACAAATTAAATGCCATAATGGGTACTCCGGATGCAATAAATGCCATCAGACTGGTATTTGGCAGAAAAAAATGACGTATCCTGAGACTGATGTTAGGCTAAGGTCAGACGAGGAGTTTGAAAATATGGTAGATGAGGACCACCACATCAACAGAAGTCCTCTGACGGGTCTGGTGAAAATGGTGTCTGCCTTCCCAATAGATTATATGCATTTATGTTGCCTTGGCGTTATGAAAAAGTTGATACATTTTTGGATGAGGGGGAAAAACTCTACAAGGCAGCCTACAAGAGCCATTAAAGCCATCTCCGAAAAGTTAATACAGCTTCGTCCCTATACTCCAGCTGAATTTGCACGGAAACCCCGTGAACTCGCCGAAACTGACAGGTGGAAAGCGGCAGAGCTGCGCCAATTTATGATTTACAGTGGGCCATTAGTTCTGAGGGACATTCTTCCACAAGATCTCTATGAAAACTTCATGTTGTTTTCTGTAGCCATGTTTTTGCTACTCACACCAAACATTTCTGAAAGTATGGTTTGTTTTTCTGAAAAATTGTTAATGGCTTTTGTAAAGCATTTTGGAGAGGTGTATGGTAAAGACGAGATTGTGTTTAGCGTACATCAAACAATACATCTGACACATGAGTACCGCCAGTATGGTTCCCTAGACAACATCTCATCCTTTCCTTACGAGAATTATTTGGGTAAACTAAAAAAAATGCTACGCAAGCCATCTCAACCTTTACAACAGGTTGTCAAACGCCTTTCAGAGGAGCCAGTTTGTTTATTTCCACCACCACCTACACAACCACAGTTGTTACACCCACACCAGGAGGGCCCATTACCCCAACACTTAAGTTCTGGCCAGCAATTTAAAAAAGTGCATTTCAACGATTTCTGTTTTTCTTCAAAGCAGGGCGATGATTGCCTAGTGATTAAAAATGAAATTGTAATGGTGAAAAACATAATTAAACATGGTGATTCTGTCTTTGTGGTTTACATGAAATTCAAGAGGAGGGAGTCATATTTCCACTATCCTTGCCCCTCCACAAGCATTGGCTGCTACAGAGTATTTGGCATAGACAGCTGCCTTAACGTTGACCGGCTTGAGGTTGTCCAGGGCAAATGTGTGTTGTTCCCAGATGGAGAGACCTTTGTGGCAATCCCTCTTCGTCACCATTCGTAAACCTATATGGGAAGAAAACAAAAAAAAACAAAAAAAAACCACCCACACACACAAAGGAACACATCTTTACTTATGCATTAGAAGGAATCTGGACAGTTGGAGTACTCCAGCTGGATGGCAGGCACTAACTATCCTTTCCATGGAGTACTTTTTTTATTTTTTTTATTATAGATGGCACAGATTTGGAAAGTTGTGGAATTCCAAGACCGGAGTGCAGCAGTTGTGTCGTCCAGCTGGGTGGTAGATGTTGACGGAGAAGTGGGATGCTACTGGCCACCCTTTGGCGGAAACAAAGCTGTGAAGGCCGCCATGAACTGCACCCCCCGGGACAAGGATGGCGATTCCATCAAAAAATAAGGGTGCTGGCAACCTGTGGTGAGCTGCATAGCTACTTCATTAAACCAATGACAATACTTCAATACTGCATTAAGCCAATTTCATTAAGACTGCCTTCCCTTTCAGGCACCTTTGCCAAAGCAAGATGTTACCTGACCCGATCGCTTGAGGAAGGCTACCTTACAGCAGACCTGCAATCGGATGATGGTGAGATGGGGCCAAGGAAAAGACGGTAAAAGTGTTTTCTTTTTTAAATCACAACTTGCAGTTATAAGTTCAATTACGGTTTCGTTTGTGTTTTGAGCTGTGTCAGTAAGGTCCTGGGTTTGTTTTTAAGACCAAACAAAAGGTATTTGGAGGAGGACAGCGAGGAGGAGGCAGGACCAAGCCGTAGGGGGAGGAGGCCACCATCTATTGACGCCACTCAGCTGGACAGCGAGTGGCAATTCCCCTCCCTTAATGAAGGTGACTATCTGTACCACTTGTTGTTGTTGTTCTACTAAAGACCTAGAAGTTGTCTGAAATAATAATGCTTTCATTTCCGTCTTCAGACACCCAGCCAGGCCTGTTTCTTCACAGCCAGCCATTAACTCATGGTAACTATGCATTTCCTTTATTTATGCCAGAAATTAAAATACCAATGAGTAAGTGAAGATATGTTTTGATCAACTGACTGCTTACTATTTTTCAGATTCGCCGTCGTCAGAAACCCCGCCAGGCCCTTTCCTTCACAGCCAGCCACTAACCCATGGTAACTATGCATTGCCTTTATTTGTGCCAAAAACGACAAAAAAACAACAAAACGACAAACAAATATCTATGTAGATTCATTTTGATCAACTGACTATACAATTTTTCAGATTCACCCCAGCCACGTCACCGCTTCCATGGTAAGTCAAAGAGGAAATCAATCAATCAACATGAAAATTGTGAATTTAGAACAGAAATTAAATTAAGGCGTACCTTGAAGTGAACTAAATTGTACTCTCTGATATTTCAGCCACACCTCTGCCATCGCAACAGGGGAACAATCAGTTGCTGCGTGGTGAGTCATCAACTGTAATCACTGTTCAAAAATGACCAGCAATATGAAATAAAAGTCCTAATGTTTGGTGTTACTTAACAGACATGGGCATCAGCACAGTCATCGCTCTCCTTGGCCAGCTGAGGGAGGAAAACAGGGAGCTGAAGGGGGAAGTAGGAAGGCTGGCGCAAGAGGTCAGGGCCCTAAGGAGAGAGATGGGGAGACAAGACACACCCCAGACATTGCCCCTAATCAAGCTCCCACTCTCCACCATGGAGGAGTTTTTGGCAGCAGAGGCCCTGGTGAAGGAAGATGCCAAACAAAAGCAGCTAATGGTACTTACTGAGTCTTACCTTTCCTTTCCAGTCATCTGCAACACCTGCAAAAAGAAACACAAATACTTAATATCATTGTGAATCAATGAAACAATGATAAACACTGAATACTTTCTCATTATTGTCTTCATGCTACATTTTATTCTATCAGGTGTCTACCTTAGCCCTTTGTGGAGGAACCGACGTAGGGGTCACAGTGAGGCGGATGCTGCGTAGCCTCCTGGTCAACAGCTTGGCCAGCCAATTTAACTGGGCTGGAAAGGGGGAAAAAACTGCGTTTAAGGACACCAAGATCCATGATGTCCTGTTTGGTAGGTTATGCATGTGCACAAAGCTGTAAAAGAGGGTAAAATAGTAAGCTGTCGCAAGTACTTGCACACTACTTCTAAACGTTCTTTGATAACTCCTTCACTAACTGTAACATTACGATTATAACGACAACGACAAACATATTGTGAAAGATGCAAAGGATTAAAAAGGATTAAGAAACTCACCAGGCGCCTTACTCAGAAAAAGCAGGTGTGCAGGCAAGTCCAGGGAGGCTGACTGAGTGACGAACGGTCCGGTAGTGGCATTTCTATTTCCGCTTTGTGTCAATGGGGAAATTAAAATGGTTTTTTTTTTTTAATCCCGTTTAAATTGTCACAAGATTCACATCTATGGTTTCTGATTTTTTCATATATTTTCTGTACTAGTACCATTACTTGCCACCTACCACTAGAGTGTGACGTGCATAGTCTTAACAACTCAAACTTTAACAATTATCACCATGCAAAGTCTCAATGTTGTTTTGTTCTTTTTCTTTCAGATGCTCTACAAAAGCAGCTGCCAGGGAGCACACACGCTACTTTTAGTGACGCAATCAAGAAGTGGCTTAAGTATGCGCCAGAGAGAGAGGGAGGGATGAGGAGACGTGAGGTAGGGTGGCATTTAGAAACCCATAGCCTACTGCTGACTTTCTTTATCAATGCTGCATCAAATTAATTTTGGTTATGTTTTTCTGTTTCCATGTACAGGTGTCTGCGCCGCAGGAGGAATATAGGCCATAATTATAAATTATAAATAAATCATAAAATGTTTCTAAGAACTTGTTCAAGTGTGTTCTGTTCCTTATAAATGTTAAAAGTTATGCCTCATTAGATAGCTTGACAAACATTAGGAGAGGTGCATTGTTGCATGCATTTTTATATCCTGTTGTACATAAAACAAGACGTAGCCTACGCACATTGATATAAATTAAGTTTCACTTTCATGGTTGAAGTATGCATGTGTGTGTTCATCCTAGGCAAGAGCCCCGATGCTTTATTGTTAGCTAGTTTAATTTAGCCTGTTTTGCTTAATTTGTAGCCTTCCTGTTGTACATAAAACAGGAAGTAAAGTTGGATGAATCATCGCCAAAAATTAAACTATAAATCGACCGAAATCCGTAGTTGAATAAAGGGTGAAAGGGGGTCTATTCTCTGTCGGCCACCATCCACTTTTCAACGTCGTTTCAACGCAAACTCGTATGAGCAAAGCGGTGTTGAATCAACGCCGGTGATCCACGATGATTCGACGGCGTATGGCCGAAGAACATGCCGATGATTCCCCGTCGAATCAACGCCCTTTTGCTATCTGGGATGCCTGATACATTATCCAGTTTTTAACAAATACGATCAGGAGGCGGGAGACGGAGGCTAAAATCGGTAGCCTCCCACCGAAATCAGGAGGGTTGGCAAGTATGCGGAATGGATTTGGCAGTGACAACGACGACACAGTGGCTTGCATAAATAAAGCTTAGCATCCATAACACATTTATAAATATAATAAACACATTTTATAGATTTAGGACCGGGAATTGAAATTGACTTTCTTGAGATTATACACAATGACCTCCACACCCAATATTTACTGATGTCACCTGAAACAGCTTAAAGATTAGATTAGATAAAACTTTATTGGTCCTTGGTTCCCTCAGGGAAATTAAGATTCCAGCAGCATCATTACAGATAAACAGAGAAAAGAAATAGAGAAAACTTCTAGATACATTAAAATAAATTAAGTATTTACATATACAAATATATAAAAAGAATAAGATATGGGGAAGAGAGGAAGGAGGGGGAGAAAAAAGGTGGGGAGAAAGGGGGGGGCGGTAGGAGAGATATTGCACTTTATATTGCACATTGTCCGGTATTGCTTATTGTTAGGCTAGGCTACTGCTCCTTCCCGTTCTCTGTCCTCCTGTTACCCCCCGCCAGAGAGGAGTTGTACAGTCTGATGGCGTGAGGGACAAAGGAGTTTTTGAGTTGTAGGCACTTTTAAACTGCCATTTGAGTTGTAGGCACTTCTAAAATAAACACCCCTTATGAGTAGGGTGGGGGGTGGGGGATGTCGATTTTATGTGTATGTGTGTGTGTAAGTGTGTGTGTGGTGATCTTAAGTGTGTTGGTGGGTTGGGGGATGGGGGTTGTTAATTTTGAGTGTGTGTGTTTGAATTAGTGGGTGTGCGTGTGTGTTCGTGACGGTATATTTATTATGTAGAGCAGGTGTAAAGAAAGGTAGGTAATGTCTGACCATTTTTATTAATTTTACTAATTTTATATTTAGTGGATGAATGGATATGTGGATGGATATTGACATATGGTTAGTTATGTATATGTATATTGGCTGTATTTTAGATTAAATGAATGACCTGGATGAATGGCTAGGTTGCTCTTTAAAATAAAAATAAATAGTTATTTATATATTATTTTTAAAAGCCCTTCTAGGGACGGGCATTGGAAATTAGCCTATGGCTATAAATGTTATGATGCCTACTGTTAGGCTGTTGTACAGCCTGCATGATATGTATCTGTCCCTATTAAATAAACCATAACTAACTAACTATTGCTTGTACAATATTATAGCACATTATTATAGACGACATACAGTTCAGGTCAAAAGTCTTAGGCACATGTAAATTAATGCTGTAAATAAATGTTGGATGGAAAATAATGAAATTAAACTCATCCCATCTCATTATCTCTAGCAGCTTTATCCTTCTACAGGGTCGCAGGCAAGCTGGAGCCTATCCCAGCTGACTACGGGCGAAAGGCGGGGTACACCCTGGACAAGTCGCCAGGTCATCACAGGGCTGACACATAGACACAGACAACCATTCACACTCACATTCACACCTACGGTCAATTTAGAGTCACCAGTTAACCTAACCTGCATGTCTTTGGACTGTGGGGGAAACCGGAGCACCCGGAGGAAACCCACGCGGACACGGGGAGAACATGCAAACTCTGCACAGAAAGGCCCTCGCCGGCCATGGGGCTCGAACCCGGACCTTCTTGCTGTGAGGCGACAGCGCTAACCACTACACCACCGTGCCGCCCGAAATTAAACTTTAAAACAAAATGAAATATTAATTAAACTTTTTTCTACATTCAAACAAAACATGCTATAAAGAGCAGTAAACAGCATTAAACTAGCACAAAGCCAACAAAGAAGAAATGTGTATAAAATAATTAGGCAAACTAAGACTTCTGCACAGTATGATACATAATCTACCACATAAAAATAACCATTAATTTGCCTCCCTAATCTGTCATTAAATAATTTAACATTTAAGTTTTCCTCTCTACTTTTATCAGCCAATATGAAACATTTCAACCAACTATGTTAGAAAATGCATCCTTGACACCATTATCCAAATAACAAAGCAAGAAAAGTAAAGCATTAGACTTTCAGCATGTTGTTCTCTCAGGATGCTCTTCAATGACTGATGGATACATTCAAATGCAAACTTTAAATTTTTGACAGTGTGTGCTATACACTCAAAAAAAATAACTTGCAAATAACTTGCTCAGTGAACATAATAAAATTATGGAAAGTATTTCCACCCAAGTAAAATGCGTTAACTTAGCCAGAAACAATTTTAGGATGCTCTTCAATGACTGATGGATGAATTCAAATGCAAACTTTTAATTTTTGACAGTGTGTGCTATATTTGACAAATGAACCTATGTTTTGATTTAATTTTTTAATCTGGCGGTCAGTAAGAGAAAAAAAATCACTTAATTTGACACAGTACTCCATATTCTCCATATGCTCTATATTACTTTCCTTTAAAACATCTAGAATCAGAATTGAGCTGAACTTGTATTATTGTTGTGTTAAAACAATATACCAGATGTAGAATATATCACAATATAATGTACAGTATTTTATATCATAAACATAATCAACAGAAAAAAGATAATCAATGCTTACTGTACAAGTAAGACATGACATCAAATACAATTAGACAGAAAGATACTTAAAATTGTTGCACTTTACAGTCTTTCTATATGTTTTCCAGTATTTTTTAAATACATTTTTCTTAAGTACAGTACATGCTTTAAAATCCATTTCTTTTATATTCTCCACTTTTGTCTTTCTAAAGGAGATTATTATCATACATTCTCCACTAGAGTATAATGCACACGTTTTTTACTTCTGGCTCTTTCTGCAATTGTTGCTTCAATTCTGAATATCTTTGTTCCCACTCTTTTTCTTTTTCTTGTGATGCTTTGAGAGCCTGTGCAGTTACAGACATTTCAGAGGAATCATAACTACATTTGGTTTCCTGCTGCATTTTTCGGCTCAATTCTGCAAATCTTCGTTGCCACTCTTTTCCACTTGCTTGTGCTACTTTGAGAGCCTGTGCTTTTGAAAACATTTCATAGTTATAATAACTATGCTTGTTTTCCCCCTTCATCTCGTGAATCTTTTGCAGGAATTGAAGTACTTGGGTACGGTCCTGCGACCTGTTGTTAAACACATGGTATCTCTGTTTGCAAGCAGCTATTAGGCTCTGAAGGTGAGGCCCAGCCTCACGTATGTAGCGTTCTATGGGTTTATTTTCAAACTCAAGATCGTCTCCATGAGTGAAGACCACAATCATATATTTGCACACATCATCACCAAAGATTTTTTTAAATTTATTGACAGTGTTTCTCTCCTCTTCAGTGTGACGCTTCACATCAAGCAGAAGAAGAAATGCATGAGGACCAGGAGCTACCAGTTTTGCACCTCTCACAGTCTCATCTTCAATGAACTCAGCAGGCATTGTTGTGTCGTATAAACCAGGTGTGTCAATGATTGTTATACGTTGTTTGTTGATAATTCTTGTTTCAGATGTGCATTCCTTTGTAACAGATGTGGCTCTTGTTTCAGACTTGAATACTTTCTCACCGAAAATGCTGTTTCCTGTGGCACTTTTGCCAACCCCAGTCTTGCCCAGGAGGACCAAGCGCAGTGGCTCTCTCTCTGTAAGATAATACAACAGTGTTTGAAGATTTAGCTCATATTTTTGATATTCAAGATGTATTTAATAAATTCTAGATATGTTTCAATTTGTTGATCATCTGCAGTGTTTTTTTTAATCAAGATTTAAAATAAAAATCTAAGCTATTCGCATATTATGATTATAGAGATGTTCTTTTCAAGTCCAAATGAGGTTATTAATGCTTTAAGTTAATGTAATTGAATAAACTACTCGTAGATTCTGCCAAAATTGAAAACAAAAGCAACAATCAAACAAATAGGCTTATTGTTTTTATTTATCTGCAATAAACAAAGTTAAAATTTAGCCACTAGATTGCAGTAAACTATGAGAATATGAGCCAAAAATCATGGATAATTTCACGTATAATTTTGTAAATAACAATGAGCCAACAGGTAATAAATACAATGGCGAGAAGGTTTTTGATCTGTGTAATGTGTGATAAACATTAAATACAGCATGCTAATATTAACTTTATCTTTTATCATTTATGATGATGTTTATAAAAATTAGAACCCTGCCATTTCACACTCACCAAAGGCAGCCATGGTTATTGCAGTACTGATACAGTTGATAATGTCTTCCTTTAGATAAGTTAGTATTGAAAATGAATTTCTCAAATCTTTCTCAAAGTTTTATATACTGGCATGGGATTTGTAAACCCTCCTCTCTGATGTACACAACCATGAATGGATAACTTGGCTCATGAGGCTGGACTCTTTACAGCCTTAAATAGTTTCAGCCTCAGTCTACCACAACTCTTTTGTCTGCTTCTCTGTCGACTTCACAAAGGTGAGTTTTATTTTTAGATTATCTCATGTCTTATGAGCATACTGTACACATGCTCTGGTTGTATGTATTACAGTTTTAATACAGAATAAACAGAAAATGCTTAGCATAGTTTACCCAAATAAAAAATGTCATGGTTGAATTTTCCCAGCATGAACCAGACAGTGTTAGAGACCACACTGGAGTAATATTTTGTTTATATTACCTCTGTACAGTGTATTCCCTTTTGTGAAATCTCTGAAGAATTGATCTAGATTAATATTTGAATGTGGATATTTAGATATTAAGATATTGAGTTTTCAGATATTTGAAAATTTACAAAGAAACAAAGAAAAAAATTCTTCATATTTTCTCAGTGACTTTTTCTTTCAAACTTGTGATTTCAGATCACAATGTCTACAAAGGCAAAGAAGACTTTTACTGATAATTCAGTCCAGATCGTTTTAATTGGTGCAACTGGCTCTGGTAAGAGCTCTTCTGGAAACACAATATTGGGCAAAACGCTGTTCAAATCAGCAGCATCTGCAAAGTCTGTGACACAGCAATGTGAAACTGCTACAGAGATAATCAATAGCTGGAAGGTTACAGTAGTAGATACTCCAGGCTGGGACTGCACTGAACTCACTGAATGTGAGGTCGTGTCCCAAATAAAACAGGCTCTACAATGTCTTGATGGACCTTTCTCCTTTCTCCTGGTCATACGTGTTGGCTCAATGGAATCTGAAGAAGAAATTAGCAAAATCTCTGAACTTCAAAAGGTGTTTGGCCACACCTTTCTGGATCACACCACAATCCTATTTTCACGCAGTGATGACCTTGAGGGAAAAGATTTTAAGGAGTTTATTAAGGAAGGAGGTAAAGAGTTTCGTAATCTGTTAAAGCAATGTGGTGACAGATACCACTGCTGGAACAATCGAGGTAACAGATCTGATGAGGCAGTGGAAGAACTGCTAAAGGATTTAAAAAAAACAGAAATGATAAATCCAAGTTCCCAAGCAGAAAACCCTTCTGCTTTTTCCTCTTCTGGTGACCAGCAAGAAAATGCAGTGACTAATAGAAAGAGATCTGGAGATACAGCAGGCTTCGAAACGGATATGTCTGAAAATCAACTCGGAGTTTTATTCCTTGGAAGGAACAGAGTGGGAAAGACCTCAAGCATCAATACCCATCATGAAAAATGTTTACAACATGAAGGAGGTCCAATTCATACATGCAGTAAGTCTGGACTGAGAAAGGAGCTGATAGAATCTCCTGGCTTGAAGACGATTAATTTAAAGTCTGAAGAAAATAATAAAGAATTTTACACAGATTCTGATGACCAACAATGTAGTTATTTTTAAATATAAAAGTAGGATTACAGTTAAATGTAATTTGAATCTTTTACATTTGTGTGATCAGATATTGTTCATTACATTTTTTAATGAACAGGAATGATCTCTGCAATCAGTAGCTGGTTTAGAAATGCAAAAAGAATGACCACAACTAGTTTGTCAAGAATCAGGACTCACCTGGAAATGTCTGATTAGCCAAAGTATGTATCAACTTTTGCTTCTTGTAAATATGATTATAATTATATTAACAATTTATTATTTTTGTTTACATTAATCTTGATCGGAGTACATTTCACACAAACTGATTCTTTCTGGCATGCAGTTAGCTTGGCTCCATAATGTACACAATAAATAAAAACATGGCACAGTGGTGTAGTGCTTAGCACTGTCACCTCACAGCAAGCAGGTTCTGGGTTCAAGCCTGCTGATTGAGGCCTTTCTGTGTGAAAATTGCATGTTCTCCTTGTGCCTGTGTGTCTCGTACTCTGGTTTCCTCCCACAGTCCAAAGACATGTGGATTAGGTCAACTGGCTCTAAATTGCTCATAGGTGTGAATGTGAATCTGAATGGTTGTCTGTCTCTCTGCATTAGCCCCATGATAGGGTTAGGGCGACCTGTCCAGGGTGTACCCCGCCTCTCCTCCAGTGTCAGCTGGGATACGCTTCACCTCATCCATGGCCTATTATGGATAAGCAGTATAGAAAATAGCTGGATGATGTAAAACCACCATCAGCTCACTCTCTCTTGGTGTGTTTATGTGAAATGTACTATATATTGCAATTCATGCTTGTTCCATTCTACTTTTTGATTTTTGAACAATTTCCTTGAATTAGGCTCCTGGTGTTGCTGGTTCCCCTTTTCCACCAAAGCAGTTCCAGGGCTGGTTCGGGGCCAGTGCTGGTGCCGGTTCACAACTCGTTCAACTTGTGAGCCAGCTGAGAACCAGTTTGCTT
Source organism: Neoarius graeffei (assembly GCF_027579695.1). Lineage (NCBI taxonomy): Eukaryota > Metazoa > Chordata > Actinopteri > Siluriformes > Ariidae > Neoarius > Neoarius graeffei. Next base: position 76,336,853 of record NC_083575.1, on the reverse strand, counting down.
TTCCATAGCTCAGGGTGCTAAGGGGAGCCACGTCATTATGTCACTGTATATGCCAGTTACGTCGCGCGTTTGCATAAACCTTGGCGCGAACATCGAAGCAACAACAACACTGAGAAGAAGAAGAAGAAGAAGAAGCAGCAACAACAACAACAACAACAATAATGGATGACTTCGCGTTTGTACAGCTGCTGCTTCCGGCTTTACGGTGCTTCATTGGGATCAGAAATGGCGCCCTCTCGTGGTCTTGCTATTGTTGTTGGTCTTAACAACACCCCCCCCCCGCTGACGTAAGCGATTCTTTCCTCTAGCCCAGCAAAGAGCTGGTGCTACCCTGGAACCATTTCTTCTGGCCCAGAGCCAGTTCTTTGTTCAGTGGAAACAGAAAACCCAGTTCCAAACTAAGCACTGGCCCTGAACCAGCCCTGGAACTGCTTTGGTGGAAAAGGGGCATTAGAGACGTGGCATTGATCAAAACCAATGTACATTGTACTTTCTTGTAATACTATACACTATCACTGTAAATATTACAGATGTCATGACTTTATCATTTGTACTTTACCTGCTTGTTTTGTGATTTGTGTTTGTAGCTCCTCAATGACAAACAAGAATAAAATACAAATTAACTGCATGTTCAATTGCTGACCCCCCCCCCCCCAACTTTTAATCATGTCTATCGCATATAATTTTCACTTTTTACTTGCATTATGTTTTAAAATGGGGTAGGGATATATGATTCAGTGATTCCTCTTTTTTAATTTATGATGCTTGGGTTTTTGTCATTAATCAGCCATAATAAAAACCATTAAAAATAAATTGTTCATTATTTCCTGCTGAGTCCAATATATAAATACAAGTGTGTTGGAAATGGACAGAAACCAGTTGTGATTTTAAACAGTTGTCCTTATATTGTTGCATGAGCTCCACCATGTGGATATATATTAAAATCTTTGCTTCTGGAGTTCATCACTAGATGGAGTCCTTGAATTAGACTCCTGGGGTTGCTGGTTCTCTCAGAGACGTGGCATTGATCGTTTTATCTGCCCTCACTATTGACGTCAGTATGTGTATTCTCTTTTTCTCCCCTTAAACTGCTGACATTTGAAGCCACACTGCTATGAGGGTAGATTGGAAAGTATACAGTATGTAGAGAAATAAAACACATAAAAGGAAAAGTTAAATAAATACAACCCCGATTCCAAAAAAGTTGGGACAAAGTACAAATTGTAAATAAAAATGGAATGCAATGATGTGGAAGTTTCAAAATTCCATATGTTATTCAGAATAGAACATAGATGACATATCAAATGTTTAAACTGAAAAAATGTATCATTTAAAGAGAAAAATTAGGTGATTTTAAATTTCGTGACAACAACACATCTCAAAAAAGTTGGGACAAGGCCATGTTTACCACTGTGAGACATCCCCTTTTCTCTTTACAACAGTCTGTAAACGTCTGGGGACTGAGGAGACAAGTTGCTCAAATTTAGGGATAGGAATGTTAACCCATTCTTGTCTAATGTAGGATTCTAGTTGCTCAACTGTCTTAGGTTTTTTTTGTTGTATCTTCTGTTTTATGATGCGCCAAATGTTTTCTATGAGTGAAAGATCTGGACTGCAGGCTGGCCAGTTCAGTACCCGGACCCTTCTTCTATGCAGCCATGATGCTGTAATTGATGCAGTATGTGGTTTGGCATTGTCATGTTGGAAAATGCAAGGTCTTCCCTGAAAGAGACGTTGTCTGGATGGGAGCATATGTTGCTCTAGAACATGGATATACCTTTCAGCATTGATGGTGTCTTTCCAGATGTGTAAGCTGCCCATGCCACACACACTAATGCGACCCCATACCATCAGAGATGCAGGCTTCTGAACTGAGCACTGATAGCAACTTGGGTTGTCCTTCTCCTCTTTAGTCCGAATGACACGGCGTCCCTGATTTCCATAAAGAACTTCAAATTTTGATTTGTCTGACCACAGAACAGTTTTCCACTTTGCCACAGTCCATTTTAAATGAGCCTTGGCCCAGAGAAGACGTCTGCGCTTCTGGATCATGTTTCGATACGGCTTCTTCTTTGAACTACTGTATAGAGTTTTAGCTGGCAACGGCAGATGGCATGGTGAATTGTGTTCACAGATAATGTTCTCTGGAAATATTCCTGAGCCCATTTTGTGATTTCCAATACAGAAGTATGTGATGCAGTGCCGTCTAAGGGCCCGAAGATCACGGGCACCCAGTATGGTTTTCCGGCCTTGACCCTTATGCACAGAGATTCTTCCAGATTCTCTGAATCTTTTGATGATATTATGCACTGTAGATGATGATATGTTCAAACTCTTTGCAATTTTACACTGTCGAACTCCTTTCTGATATTGCTCCACTATTTGTCGGCACAGAATTAGGGGGATTGGTGATCCTCTTCCCATCTTTACTTCTGAGAGCCGCTGCCACTCCAAGATGCTCTTTTTATACACAGTCATGTTAATGACCTATTGCCAATTGACCTAATGAGTTGCAATTTGGTCCTCCAGCTGTTCCTTTTTTGTACCTTTAACTTTTCCAGCCTCTTATTGCCCCTGTCCCAACTTTTTTGAGATGTGTTGCTGTCATGAAATTTCAAATGAGCCAATATTTGGCATGAAATTTCAAAATGTCTCACTTTCGACATTTGATATGTTGTCTATGTTCTATTGTGAATACAATATCAGTTTTTGAGATTTGTAAATTATTGCATTCTGTTTTTATTTACAATTTGTACTTTGTCCCAACTTTTTTGGAATCGGGGTTGTATGTGTCAACTAAATATTATAATTATTGTTAAAAATAATTATTGATTAAAAAACTACTAAGTGCACAAGGATTTGAGTGGTTTTAAAGTATCTCATGCTAACTAGTGCTTCATTATACATTTCATATTTCTATAAATACCATGACGTTTTACTGTTGTAACTTAGTGGTCCATTCTGTTAGATGCCTTGACACTAGAGTTGAGTGTGTTTTGTTGTGCTTCCAATGAGCATCTGTCTCAAAACTGTGTGGGTGAGAGTGTGTACAATATGTGATTTAGTGAACAGCAGGATTCTTGCTCATTTATTTGTTAGGATCTGTCATACGGTATGTGCACGTTTACTGAAAATGTCCTCTTTGTGAACATCTATTCTGCCAGACTCTGTTTAACTGTTTTTTTTTTTTATTTGATTATGTTTGCACATTATCACAGGAATGAATCAGACAACATTACATGAACCATTAGGAATCATAAAAACCCACAATGCATGTTTTTAGGAGAGGAATGTTTCACAACCCTTAAATTCATTCCAGAGGCTGACTCAATGTCATCACTCTCTGAAAATAATTAAGTTTTATTTGGATCAAACCTTATATTCTCTTCAACCATTGTGCAATCCTCCAACAGCAACAGAATTCTCCCCTGTTCTTCTGTCAATCTTACACCTCTCTTCTACTCTGATAAAACACATCTGGGGATATTAATCAGTGTCTGTGCAGACCAAATAGGGAGCAATAAAGTCATTAGCCGTAAGTCATATCAGTTCTAAGCTTCAAAGGAATCACTTGGAAGACAGTTGAATTAGGCCTATTGGTTTCAACATAGAAAATTAAATTGTACCTCTATTTTATAGTTTGTCTATTTTATAATCTCATAAGTAGTTATTTTTTGTGTTGCTTTGAATCTGCTTTTGATGTTTGTCGCATTTTTGAAAAGATAACAAAAATGCACACATAGGTTCAGCGGATCTTTTTGAACTGAAAGTAGTTTTCAGTGGAAAATGACTAACATTTATAATTTACAACTTACTTATGATATACAGTACCCTGCATTCACCCCCTTCAAGCAAGGCCTGGGAAACTGGTCAAGGATGAGAGCAAACTATGTAAAATCCCATTCCAGTCTGCAAGAGGCTTGAGACTGGGGCAGAGTTACACCTTCCAACAAGGGAACAAATCTAAACGTATTGCCAAAGCTATACTGTAGTGGTTCAAAACCAAGAACCTGAATATTTTAGAATGGCCCATTCACAGCTCAGATACAATTAAGAATCTGTGGCAAGACAGGAAAATTGGTGGTCACCAACAGCCTACATCCAATCTGTCTAAGCTTGTACAATTCTGCAGTTAAAAATGGGCAAATATATCCAGAATCAAATGTGCAAAGCTGATCAAGAGAACTGCGTTTAAATGTTTTGAGGCTTGTGCCTATAAGTTCCTGTTTATTTGTGGAGCTTGTTATATATTTGGGGAACTGGTGTTATTTGTACATTGTGCATCGTACATACCCCGATATTAAAAGTGTAAGGAGGCCATGGGGAAATGCACACACTCAAACCACAGAGAGATAATGAAATTTTGAGCACCACAAGTAACTTTGTGTCAACAACATGCTGTAGGGGTTGAGCTAGAACTTCAGCAAACAATCCAGCAGTTGGAGCTGCATAATCTATCAGCAATCCAGTAAAGAATATTATGCAGTCAGCACTGCATATTAAAGAAAACATATTCAGACTCACGACAGGGGAAATTTAAAAGGGCTTTAACCTGCTTTGTAATTAGGTTGGTTAGATTAGTATGGCTGTATATCAGATGCATATAAATGCTATGGAAAGGTACAAATGTCAAAACTCATTAAAAACACGAAAGCACAGCACAGGATGTATTTCCTGCAGCAGTTGAAGAAGTTCAACCTGCCAAGCCCAATGATGGTGCACATTTACAGTCCATCCTCAGCTCTTCCATCACCATCTGGAATGCTGCTGCCACTGCCAGGGATAACGGCAGACTGTAGCGTATCATTCACTCTGCCAAGAAGGTGATCAGCTGCAATCTTCCATCTCTCCAGGACTTGTACAATTCCAGGACCCTGAGGAGGGCAGAAAAGATTGTGGCCAACCTCTGGCACTCTGGACATAAACTTTTTGAGACACTCCTCTCTGGCAGGAGGCTGCAGTCCATCAGGACCGAAACCTCACACCACAAGGCCAGCGTTTTCTCCACAGCTTTTTCTCCACTGCACACTGATAAGGCCAGAGACTCCCACTGAAATGTCAAAACTCATTAAAAAGCAATAAAAAATAATCCCGTCAAGGGTATTTGCCTCTGATGCCCCCTCGTGGCTGAGTGAAGACCTTATAGCCCATTGGGTAAATGCAACTCAAGTGACTGAGACATATCTCAGAAGACTTCAGCTGAAATTATAACCAGAGGTGGTTCTACCATATATTATATATCGTGAATACTTATGCAACCAACATCCATACATTCAAAATTGCATACATCAAGTAACTAAAAATCCCCAGTTAAGTCTATTTTGATTCCAGGTTGTAACACTACCAAATATGTAAAAGTTCAAGAGGGGTGAATTCTTGTGCAAGGTACTATAAAAAGAGGTCTTTTATCTATGAATAGACATAGATGCAATCACCTCTGATAGTACTGTAACACCAAGGCCAATTCTTTTGTTTTCTGCTATACACTGAAGAAATTTGGGTTTGAAATCAAAAGATGAAAGTAAGATGATAGATCTATTGTTAGATAGATAGATAGATAGATAGATAGATAGATAGATAGATAGATAGAATTTCAAGTTTCAAGTTTATTTGTACAGCGCTTTTAACAATAAACATTGTCGCAAAGCAGCTTTACAGAATTTGAACGACTTAAAACATGAGCTAATTTTATCCCTAATCTATCCCCAATGAGCAAGCCTGTGGCGACGGTGGCAAGGAAAAACTCCCCCAGACGACATGAGGAAGAAACCTCGAGAGGAACCAGACTCAAAAGGGAACCCATCCTCATTTGGGCAACAACAGACAGCCTGACTATAATATTAACAGTTTTAACAGGTATAACCCTCAACTGTCCTCATGGGGCCGTCCTTCACAGGAGTGGGGCGATAAAACTCCGACCAGACACAGGGCACCAGGATGGATCAAGCAGGTCCGAGGGGCAGAAGAGGCCAGCATCTCAATCCCAGGATCAACATGTAACTCAGAGGGACAGATGGGGGGGGGAAGAGAGAGAGAGAAAGAAAACACGTTGTTAGGTATGCCCTAAAAATGACAAGTATTAAATCTGTGTGGTAGGCTCGCAGAGACGAGAGTCTTTACATCAGGCATAACACACAATGGCATGTTAATATGGTAAAAAATATATCATGACCTGCTCTGGCTGGATGCTTGATTGGGTGATGGGAGCACACTCCTCAGCAATGATGAGATGCAGATGGGACCCTTAGGCCTGGCCAAGACAATTCAGTTACATTTCACCGGGTCTGGGACATGCGATAGAATGTCTGACGGCTGATTCCCTGCAGGCTACGATAGCCAGTCGAGGTCCCCACCGTCTCCACCAAAAGATTTCCTGTTGACTCCATGTAACTCAGAGGGACAGATTTGGGGTGGGGGGGAGAGAAAGAAAACACAGGTGGTTAGGTATGCCAATGTCACCTGAATAAGTAGGAACAGTATACATATTGCACCGAGTACAAGCAGGGACTCCGGCAACTAACTATGACAGCATAACTAAAAGGAGAGAGCCAGAAGGTAACACAGGCATGAGGGAGCCCCGGGACATAAAGCAGCCAGCCACTACACCGTCAACAAACTCGAGTGAGCAAGCGAGTGGGGACTGACAGCATCCATACATCCCAGTTTACCAAAACACTCTATGTCTGAGGACCCTCCAGATCTACTCCTTTACCTCATAAACACCATTAACAAAAGGCTTGACTAAACAGATATGTTTTCAGCCTAGACTTAAATGCTGAGACTGTGTCTGATTCCCGAACATTACTTGGAAGGCTGTTCCATAAGAGTGGGGCTTTGTAAGAAAAGGCTCTGCCCCCTGATGTAGCCTTCACTATACGAGGTACCAGCAGATAGCCTGCACCTTTTGATCTAAGTAGGCGTGGCGGGTCATAGAGGAGCAGAAGTTCACTCAGGTACTGTGGTGCGAGACCATTTAGTGCTTTAAAGGTCAATAGTAGTATTTTATAATCAATACGAAACTTGATTGGGAGCCAATGCAGTGTGGACAAGACAGGCGTGATGTGGTCATATTTTCTAGTTCTAGTAAGGACTCTTGCTGCGGCATTTTGAACTAACTGGAGCTTGTTTATGCACTTATTGGAACATCCAGACAGTAAGGCATTACAATAATCCAACCTGGAGGTAACGAAAGCATGGACTAGTTTTTCTGCATCATGCAATGACATTAAATTTCTTATCTTTGCAATATTTCTGAGATGAAAGAAAGCTATCCAGGTGATGTTATCAATGTGAGTTTCGAATGAAAGACTGGGGTCAATAATCACTCCGAGTTCTTTTACTGCTGCACGTGAAGAAACAGAAAGGCCATCCAGAGTTACTGTGTAATCAGAAAACTTACTTCTAGCTGTATGTGGTCCTAGCACAAGTACTTCAGTCTTGTCAGAGTTAAGCAGAAGGAAATTAATAAGCATCCAGTGTCTAATGTCCTTAACACATACCTCAATTTTATTAAGCTGGTGTCTCTCATCAGGTTTTGCAGAGACATACAACTGTGTGTCATCAGCATAACAGTGGAAACTAATACAATGTTTACGAATAATATCGCCCAGAGGTAACATATATAGAGAAAAAAGCAGTGGACCCAAGACAGAACCTTGTGGAACACCAAACTTTACCTCGGTACGTCTAGAAATATCACCATTTATATCAACATACTGATAACGATCAGTTAGATAAGACCTGAGCCAGGAGAGGGCCATTCCCTTAACTCCCACAACATTTTCTAGTCTATCCAGAAGAATGGAATGATCAATGGTATCAAATGCTGCACTAAGGTCAAGCAACACAAGTAGCGAGACACAGCCCTGATCAGATGCCAACAGTAGGTCGTTTACTACTTTAACCAGTGCTGTCTCTGTGCTATGATGAGGTCTAAATCCTGACTGATACATTTCATGGATGTTATTCCTATGTAAATATGAGCATAACTGCTGTGCCACAGCTTTTTCAAGGATCTTGGAGATAAAGGGGAGGTTTGATATTGGCCGATAATTGGACAGCTGACAGGGATCAAGGTCAGGTTTTTTAATCAGGGGTTTGATAACTGCTAGTTTAAAGAATTTGGGTACATAGCCAATCATAAGAGAAGAATTTATTATTTTTAGAAGCGGTTCAATTACTCCAGGCATTATCTGTTTGAATAGATGTGTCGGTAAGGGATCTAGTACGCAAGTTGAGGCTTTTGATGTAGAGATTAATGAAAGTAATTCAGTTTCTTTTAGGGGAGTAAAACATTCTAACTGATGATCTGATACAGTTATATTGTTAACTACAAGGTCACTTTCATTGTCTAACCTTAAATTAGTAGTTTGAATTTTTTGTCGGATATTCTCAATTTTGTCATTAAAAAAATTCATGAAGTCGTTGCTACTACATACTGCAGGTGTGCATGTGTTGATAGTGGACTTATTCCTGGTTAATTTTGCTACAGTATTAAATAGGAATCTATGATTATTTTTGTTATCTTCTATTAGGGAGGAGAAATATGTTGATCTCGCAGCACTAAGAGCTTTTCTATACTTCAGGAAGCTCTCCTTCCAAGCTAATTTGAATACTACCAATTTTGTTTGACGCCATTTACGTTCCAATTTTCAAGTGGTCTGTTTTAATGTGCGAGTGTCATCATTATACCAGGGTGCTAATTTTTTGTCTCTGACCATTTTCCTTTTTAGAGGAGCTACATTATCTAAAGTATGGCGGAATGTTGACTCTAAGCATTCAGTTGCCTGATCAAGTTCTGCAGGGGCTGACAGTGACCCAATCAAAGTTGACAGCTCTGGGAGATCATTTATAAAGCTCTGTGCAGTAGTTGACGTGAAAGTACGTTTAATACAGTAGCGTGGTGAGGTGCATATATTATTACTCAGACATATTTTGAATGAGATGAGACAATGATCTGAGATAACTTCAGACTGTGGAAGTATGACTATATTGTCTACGTTTAATCTGAATGTTAGTATTAGATCAAGGGTGTGACCACCATTATGGGTCGGTCCTATGACATTCTGCTTAATCCCGACTGAATCTAAGATGGACACAAACGCTGTTTTTAAAGGGTCTTCTGGGTTATCAAAGTGAATATTAAAATCTCCGACAACTAAAGCTTTGTCTAAGGAAATAACCAAATCTGAGATAAAATCTGCAAATTCAGAAAGAAACTCGGAATATGGCCCCGGGGGCCTGTAAATAATAAGCAATGGAATTAACTGGGTAGACTTATTTTTCGAGGCTACATACATTATATGAGTATGAAGAACTTCAAATGTATTAAATTTATAACCAGGTTTGTGTGTTACACCTAGATAATCGTTATAAATAACCGCGACGCCTCCTCCTCTGCAAGTTAGACGAGGCTGGTGTATATAACTGTATCCAGGAGGACTCGCTTCATTTAATGCTATATATTCATTTGGCTTAATCCATGTTTCTGTTAAACACAGTACATTAAACTCCTGATCAGTAATGAGTTCATTAACCATTAGTGCTTTAGATGTAAGAGATCTAATATTTAATATTTAATAGAATTTCAGCTTTCATTTCCTGACATTTACATCTAGATGTGTTCAACAACTTAGAACCATTAGTGGCAGACCACCCAATTACTTGGTAAACAAAAGTATTGGAATGGATCATCTTAAAGTAAATAACACATAATTTGTTTGCTGTAACTGCATCTACAATAACTGTATCAAGCCAGTGACCCACAAACATCCTTCCTGTTTCCCCAATCAGTCTCCTCTTCAAGAGGTGAAATGCATGTGTTAAGGTCTGGTGATTGACTTAGCCAGTGTAAAACTTTCCACTTTTTCCCCAGACTAAGGCTACATCCACACGACAACGGCAACGAGATGTTATTTAAAAATATATCACATCCAAATGGACAACGATCAGTAAAATATCAGGTCCATATGGCAACGCAACGCTTGCTGAAAACGATGCAATACACATGCCACACCTCTGAGGCGCTGTAAGACGGTCCCTTCGGAGACACCAGAACAATAGAAGTAGTAAGGACGCATGCGCATAAACTATTATGCGCGAGACTTCATATTAGCCACAAAGTCAGGAAAATCTGTTCGTAAAATTACATTATAATGACCAAATACAATGCAAAGTATTTTTCCAGTCTCACCTGTGAAAGGTAATCCCATGTGATCTCATTTGGACGGTAAACCTGTTGGTACAGTTAAACGCAGCACATGAATGAGGCATCTTTATTCTCCGCTTTGACCTATCCAATCTGGCAGCGAGGATGACGTATGATTCTACGCGGAAGGCGACGTCTTTAATGGTCCGGAATAAATTGAATGCTACACGTTGATGGATTAATTTGTTCTTCTACGCCCTTTTTGAGGAATGTATTGTAGGACTTAAACCAACATCTGAAGAGGTGAGATCGCTCCTTTTTTTCCCTATTTTTGCTGGCGGGATTGACTCTGCCCTAAGGGCTATTTCTCTCTCTCTCTCTCTCTCTCTCTCTCTCTCTCTCTCTCTCTCTCTCTCTCTCACTTTGCACCATTACACAATAAATATTCACAGTGAAAATATTTTGTAAGCGCGTTTCATGAACCAAGTTATAGGATTTGTTGACAACTCGCATCGAGTTCGTTACACTTCTACCCGGCGTGAAGCACTGACAGTCATGTGGTTGTGACGTCATCGTAAACAAATCCATTCTACTCATCCAGATGACTTCTCAACGGCAACGTGGCCAGATCTTTCCACTCTGGAACCCGTTCTCAAAAAGATTGCATTTTGGGCACCCAAAACGCCGGTGCCGTGTGGACGCCAGGCCTAAACGATAAGCAATTGTATCGGAGTCACCTGAATCCATTGCTGTGTGGACAGGGTCTAAGTCCTTTGTTATGTTGGCAGTGTGTATTGGGTCATTGTCTTCCTGCATAATGATGTTCCACCCAATTAGACTGAATGCATTTCTCTGTAAATTGGCAGAGACAATGTTTTTGTAGACTTCTGAATTCATTCTGCTGCTACCATTGTGAGTTACATCATTAATAAAGATTAGTGAGCCTGTTTCAGAAGCAGCCATGCAAGCCCAAACTATGACACTGTCTCCTCCTTTCTTGAGCATGTATGTTTTATAGCATGAGCAGATCTTTTCTTTCGACACAGTTTGGCCTTTCCATCACTTTGGTAGTGGTTAATCTAAGGTAGGTTCCAGAACTTTTGTGACTCTTCTCTGTATTTGTTTTTTGTGAATTTCTATCTGGCCACCTGATTCTTACAGCTGAGGAGTGGTTTGCATCTTGTGGTATGACCTCCATATCTCTAATCTTAAAGCCTTCTTTGAACATTGGATTGTGATATCTTCATCCCTGCCCTGTGGAGGTTGTTGGTGATGTACGTGACTGTTGTTTTGGGGTTTTTCCTTCACAGCTCTCACAATGTTTCTGTCATCAACTGCTGTTTTTTTTTTCCTTTCGTATTTGGTGTCTGGTTTGTTAGTACACCAGTGATTTCTTTCTTTTACATGACATTCCAGCTTGCTGTATTGGCTATGCGCAATGCTTGTGCAAAGGTTCTGATTAATTTTCCCCTCTTTATTTCAGCTTCAAAATGGCTTGCTTTTCTCCAAGAGTCAGCTCTTTGGTCTTCATGTCAATTTATCCTTTTTAACAACAAATGCAGTTTTCCATATGTAAACCATATGTTTACTTGTGGTGTGTTTTTATTTCGAAGGTGCTTTCTAGGAATAAACCCTACCACTGGCTCCAAGGCCTCAACTGGGAATATCATTGGTAAGAAAACTGCCAAGATGGTCCAGAAGAAACATCACTCCTTCATTGTGAATGTGTGCAGTCTGTTAAGGAAACCAATGGACTTTGACTGGCGTTGTGTTTTAGGGCATTCACAGCATTTGTTTATCTGGGTAATCTTGTTGCTGAGTGATACAAGGGAATTTTGTTCTTCATTTTCCAACTGTCACATTAGCCAGAACACATCTGTGGTGTCCTTTTGATTTTTTTTTTATTTTTGTGAATTGGTATCATTTCTTTGTATTTTTGCTCATGTATTCCTGGCTTTACATTAAAATAGTCAACAAAACTGTCCTTTGTATGATTGTTTAATGAGGTATGATTTTTAATGACTGTTTAATAGTGGTAATTTGACAGTATATTAACTTTACAGTACTTTACCTTAACTTTACAGTAATTTTTGCATAAACGTTTTACAATAATTTACTGGCAACTTGAGTTGTCAATAAAATATTGTAAAGCAAAGCAATTACAGATTGTTACTATGAAGTAATAACAGTATTATACTGTATTTATTCTAACAGACCTGTAAAAAAAGTGTTAATAGTAAAATAATTACATAAATGTCAACCTTTAGTTACCCATTCCCTTATAAAATCTGTACTTTTCCCTTACCCATGAGCCCTTATACACAAGAAAAATTCCAATATATAATCCAAAGCACCAATTGTTTTATTCCACATTATACACTCCTATTGTAAAAGGCATATTTATCACACTGCATCAAGTTAAAGGGATCAAATAAGCATGTACTGAATAAAAAGAAATTTTAGATCCCAGAGAAAACAACTGAATTAAAAAGGATTATATATGTACAGTCAAGTAAACAATTATCTACTAAAGAGAATGACTGAACTATAAACTTAATTATTTAATATACATTGTATCAGTAATACCAGAATTATTGATGTAAATTTTGCAAATAAAATTTATTAATATTAAATAGTTCATAAAAATTACACAAAGTTCTATTTGACAAGTGTTGACATCACCTACAATATTACATTCCACCAAAAAAAAAAAAATACTTGAAAAATAACAGCAGTACTAAGTAGGTATGTTAATTAAAATAGTAGGTTACATGTGATAAATTCTATATTATCATGTCAAACAGTAAATGAAGTTCCATTTGAGAAAAAAGTGTTGACACCACAAGCAGTGTTAGAGCCAACTAAAGACAGGGGCGGTTTTAGGAAATCTGAGGCTCTGGGCAAAGGACAATTTGGAGGCCCCCCCTCAACCCCAACCCATACATCTATAATAATAATGAGATGATGAATCATACGTACTGACGAACAATATTTATTGTGAACACATGGAAATGATTGAAAAAAACCCAATAAAGATCACTGAATACCTGAATATAAGCTGTGTGTGTGTGTCAGTAGAGGAGAGTGTGTGTGTGTGTGTGTGTGTGTGTGTGTCTGCCTGTCTGTCTATGTGCGCTGTGTTTCCAGGAGCGAAACCCACTGGAACTAAGCGCTGTCTTTGATTCCCCGAAGATACGACAACCGAAACAATAGACTGCGTCTGCACTGACCGAATAAAGCAACCACTTTCTGTTGATTTTCTCTCTGTTTCTCATCGTCATAGCATAGTTTTCTTTGGTAAATTACCTGGGTGGTTTATCCGCATTGGGTGGGAAAGCAAAGTTCTTAATTTGCACTGGACCTTTTTTAACTATTTCAATTCTCTCTGTGTCTGTTAACTTTGCTGGCCATAAGGCTGGATCTTCACTGATAGTGACTATGGGGCTTTCACTTCTGCTAATCACATTAATGTTTTCAGCTTCATTCACCGATTCTGTGGCCGTGTCATCAGTGGATTGATTGCCTGCTTCTTCTTCTGGCTCATGCTCGTTGCGAGATGAGTTAATTTTGATGCTGGTGGTATAATATCGATATCTCTACGACTACCACTGCAGCTAGCATTGCTGTTGGCAAAACCCAGCTCATTAGATGTGCTGGCCCTGGGTTCTTCTTCGGTGGAAGAACTTGTGTGGAAGAAGGTTGTTAATTTCGGTAGCTTTTCAACAAACTGTTCGCTATCCTTTTTCCTCTTCCTTTTCTCACTGCCACTTAGAAATCGTTTCATTCTGATTTTACTTTAAAAAAAAATTTTACGAGGGCTCTGCAGCTAGAGCTAGATGGTGCTGGTGCATGTATAGAGTGCTTCGAGGTCAGCGCGAACCAAGCGGCGGTCATATTGGAAGTCAAAGGTCGCTGTGTCAGTGCATTGTTGTTGTTCAGTGAAGCAAAAAGGGGTGACAATGCCGAATACGTGTGTCATTGTTGGCTGTAGTAGCCGGGGGGAAAAAGGGTGTCAAAAGCTTCCACAGACTCCCTAAAGTCGTGACTAACCAGGGAATTGCAGCACAGGAGAAAAGCGAGCGGAGGAGACGACAGTGGCTGGCTGCCATTAACCAATCAAATTTAGGACAACTGGACTGTATCCGGATTTGTTCTGATCACTTTGTGACAGGTAGGTTAAATTGTCTTGAATTTCATAGTTACTAAAATAAATGTGATACAAACTATTATCTTTTCTATGTACTTTCAGCAATGATTAATGGATATATTTGTCACATTAGGTAGCTTATGTCTACTGCAGTGCATTGTTGCATCAAATGGCATTTAAGATCTAGGCCTAGTAATGTTTATGTACACATGCTTTAGTTCACAAAATGGACTTGGGTGAAACACTAGATAGTTCACAAGATCGATGTATGTCACATGCGGCAACAAGCTGGGGTCAGCTTTCCATTCCTTCTCACTGACAGTGTATGGATCTACATTCCCAATGAAACGTACCTTCTCAGCATAACGCTCCCGTGCCTGCTTATCCAAACTTTCACAGTAGTGCTCCATCACTTCAGATGTCTAAATTCTTAAAAAATCCAAGCTTCTAAGCCCTCTAACGCGGAAACGAATCGGTGAATGTGTACTCTATGATGTGTACTCTATGAGCGCTCTGGAGCGAGTGACTTCCAAGATGGCCGTGCAGACCGCAGTGTTACTATTTTTAGCATCATCTCAGAGCACTCTATTCAGCCCGCTCGCGTCGTTGCCTAGGTTACTTCAGACACTACGGCTCTGAGAAAGAGCGAAGCCGGATAGCTGTGCGTGACATCACGTCACATACTGGTGGTTTTGCTTGTAAATCTAGCTGTAGGATTACACGTGAATCATGCTTTATTGCTTTTATTATTTTCGTAGCAATGTGGTTCATGTCGAGTGGAAAATATGTATAATCACAATGAATTATTACATAGTAAATAATGATGTATAGCATGCAGGAAAACAGGAATACCGTAAAGCGACGACGAGGCCCCTGATTGGACGAGGCTCAGGGCAATTGCCTGACTTTGCCCAATGGAAAGACCGCCTATGACTAAAGATGACTGAACCACATCAAGTATATTATGTAAACAAGGATAACTGAAAATATTAATAAATTATGACGTTAAATTGAAAATCTTCCCAGTAATTTATAACAAGAATTTAAATCTTATTCCTTTTTGGAGTGGTCTTTGTTGGACAAAGATGTTGCAGATTTGGCACAAGCTATAATATCATTGCTTGGGATGCAGTTGTAGCTCCTCATCACAGTTCATTTTAATTTGCAGATATGCAGTTAATGTGCCCCTCCTAGAACTGCCACCTTATTGTGGTGGAGGGGTTTGTGTGCTTGAATGATCCTAGGAGCTATGTTGTCGGGGGCATTATGCCCCTGGTAGGGTTTCCCAAGGCAGACAGGTCCTAGGTGACAGGCCAGACCAAGAGCAGTTCACCAAAAACCCCCTATGGAGAAAAAATCCAGGACCGTGACGTCGCCCGGTAGGACGCAGCCGGGGCCCCACCCTGGAGCCAGGCCCGGGGTTGGGGCTCGTATGCGAGCGCTTGGTGGCCGGGCCTTTGCCCATGGGGCCCGGCCGGGCTCAGCCCGAAGAGGTGACGTGGGCCCGACCTCCTGTGGGTTCACCACCCACAGAGGTAGCAGTAGGGGTTTGGTGCAATGTGGATTGGGTGGCAGTCGAAGGCAGGGGCCTCGACGACCTGATCCCCGGACACAGCGGCTGGCTGTTGGGACATGGAATGTCACTTCGCTGGGGGGGAAGGAGCCTGAGCTTGTGCGGGAGGTTGAGAGGTACCGGCTAGAGATAGTCGGGCTCACCTCCACGCATAGCTTGGGCTCTGGAACCCAGCTCCTCGAGAGGGGCTGGACTTTCCACTTCTCTGGAGTCGCCCGTGGTGAGCGGCGGCGGGCTGGTGTGGGCTTGCTTATAGCTCCCCAGCTCAGCCGCCATGTGTTGGAGTTTACCCCAGTGAACGAGAGGGTCGCCTCTCTGCGCCTTCGGATTGGGGAGAGGGCTCTTGCTGTTGTTTGTGCCTACGGGCCAAATAGCAGTATAGAGTATCCGGCCTTCTTGGAGTCCCTGGGAGAGGTACTGAGGGGTGCTCAGACTGGGGACTCCATTGTGCTACTGGGGGACTTCAATGCTCACGTGGGCGACGACAGTGACACCTGGAGGGGCGTGGTTGGGAGGAACGGCCTCCCCGATCTGAACCCGAGTGGTGTTTTGTTATTGGACTTCTGTGCTAGTCACGGTTTGTCCATAACGAACACCACGTTCGAGCATAGGGGTGTCCATAAGTGCACGTGGCACCAGGACACCTTAGGTCGGAGGTCGATGATCGACTTTGTAGTCGTTTCATCTGATCTCCGGCCCTATGTCTTGGACACTCAGGTGAAGAGAGGGGCTGAGCTGTCAACTGATCACCACCTGGTGGTGAGTTGGATCCGCTGGCGGAGGAGGAAGCTGGACAGACCTGGCAGGCCCAAATGTATGGTGAGGGACTGCTGGGAACGTCTGGCCGAGCACTCTGTTGGGGAGGTCTTTAACTCCCACCTCCGGGAGAGCTTTTCCCAGCTTCCGAGGGAGGCGGGGGACATTGAGTCTGAGTGGACCATGTTCTCTACCTCCATTGTGGATGCAGCTGTTCGGAGCTGTGGCCGCAAGGTCTCCGGTGCCTGTCGTGGCGGCAATCCCCGAACCCGGTGGTGGACACCGGAAGTAAGGGATGCCGTCAAGCTGAAGAAGGAGTCCTATCGGGCCATGTTGACCTCCGGGACTCCTGAGGCAGACGACGGGTATTGGCAGGCCAGGCGTGCTGCAGCTCGGGCAGTTGCGGAGGCAAAAACTCGGAACTGGGAGGAGTTCGGGGAGGCCATGGAGAAGGACTATCGGTCGGCCTCGAAGAAATTCTGGCAAACCGTCCGGCACCTCAGGAGGGGGAAGCAGTACTCTGCCAACACTGTTTACAGTGCGGGTGGGGAGCTGTTGACCTCGACTGGGGACATTGTCGGGCGGTGGAAGGAATACTTTGAGGATCTCCTCAATCCCACCGTCATGTCTTCCACTGAGGAGACTGAGGCTGATGACTCAGAGGTGGACTCGTCCATTACCCAAGCCGAAGTCACTGAGGTGGTTTGCAAGCTCCTCGGTGGCAAGGCACCGGGGGTGGATGAGATCCGCCCTGAGTATCTCAAGTCTCTGGATGTTGTGGGGCTGTCTTGGTTGACACGCCTCTGCAGCATCGCGTGGCGGTCGGCGACAGTGCCTCTGGAGTGGCAGACTGGGGTGGTGGTCCCTCTTTTTAAGAAAGGGGACCGGAGAGTGTGCTCCAATTATAGGGGAATCACACTTCTCAGCCTCCCAGGGAAAGTTTACTCCAGGGTACTGGAGAGGAGAATTCGACCGATAGTCGAACCTCGGATCCAGGAGGAACAATGCGGTTTTCGTCCTGGTCGCGGAACACTGGACCAGCTCTATACCCTTCATAGGGTGCTCGAGGGTTCATGGGAGTTTGCCCAACCAGTCCACATGTGCTTTGTGGATCTGGAGAATGCATTCGACCGTGTCCCCCGTGGTATTCTGTGGGGGGTGCTTCGGGAGTATGGGGTTCGGGGCTCTTTGCTAAGGGCTGTCCGGTCCCTGTACGAACGGAGCAGGAGTCTGGTTCGCATTGCCGGCAGTAAGTCAGACCTGTTCCCAGTGCATGTTGGACTCCGGCAGGGCTGCCCTTTGTCACCGGTTCTGTTCATAATTTTTATGGACAGAATTTCTAGGCGCAGCCAGGGGCCGGAAGGAATCCTGTTTGGGAACCACAGGATTTCATCTCTGCTTTTTGCGGATGATGCTGTCCTGTTGGCTTCTTCAAACCAGGACCTTCAGCATGCACTGGGGCGGTTTGCAGTCGAGTGTGAAGCGGCTGGGATGAGAATCAGCACCTCCAAGTCCGAGGCCTTGGTTCTCGACCGGAAAAGGGTGGCTTGCCCTCTCCAGGTTGGTGGAGAAGTCCTGCCTCAAGTGGAGGAGTTTAAGTATCTTGGGATTTTTTTCACGAGTGAGGGAAGGATGGAGCGTGAGATCGACAGGCGGATCGGTGCAGCCTCCGCAGTGATGCGGTCGCTTTACCGGTCCGTCGTGGTGAAGAAGGAGCTGAGCCAAAAGGCGAAGCTCTCAATTTACCGGTCGATCTACGTTCCGACTCTCACCTATGGTCATGAGCTTTGGGTAATGACAGAAAGAACAAGATCGCGGATACAAGCGGCTGAAATGAGTTTCCTTCGCAGGGTGGCTGGGCGCTCCCTTAGAGATAGGGTGAGAAGCACAGTCACTCAGGAGGAGCTCGGAGTAGAGCCGCTGCTCCTCCACATCGAGAGGAACCAGCTGAGGTGGCTCGGGCATCTTTTTCGGATGCCTCCTGGACGCCTCCCTGGGGAGGTGTTCCAGGCATGTCCCCCCGGGAGGAGGCCCCGGGGAAGACCCAGGACACGCTGGAGGGACTATGTCTCTCGGCTGGCCTGGGAACGCCTCGGTGTTCTTCCCGAGGAGCTGGCCGAGGTGTCTGGGGAAAGGGAAGTTTGGGCTTCCATGCTTAGACTGCTGCCTCCGCGACCCGGTCCCGGATAAGCGGAAGAAGACGAGACGAGACGAGACAGTTAATGTGTCTGCAGCCATATTTTTTTCTGTAGTCTACTCAGTATGAATTTTCCTAACCAATGAAAAAGCCCTCTCACTATCTGCATTGCTATGTGGGAGGCACAGCAAAGCAGTAAAAAGTTGTTTCAGAATTGGAAACCTGGCAACACCAAGAGCAGTTTTTACATCAAAGACCTTTCCCCAATATACATCTATTATTTTCCTGGTCAATAAAAGAAAATCAGAGCACAGCAAACATGTAGATGGTGTTAAATTGCTTCCATCCCCTACTACACATTTTAGAGACAGGTTACCAACGGTCATTACCACCATTACTCTTCATCCAATACTTTTCCAGTTTACTGACGACTGATGGTAGTAATGAGTGTTGGTCATCTGTGTCTACATATAATGTCTATCAGCAATTAAAATGTTTAGGGAAGCAAAAACAGAAATCGCCGGGTCACTACAGTTGCTGTTGTATAAACAGCGACTCCCAGTATCGCTTCCCTAAATTATCATGATAATAGAGGAAGCTTTCCTACATGCAAACAGTAAAAACTTAAAAAAAAGCCCCACAAATGCTTACCTGTGCAGTCTTTGAATCGGGAAGCATTTTTTTCCGCTAGCTGTGAAAAATGGTCTGCCATAATCGGGGGGATGTTATGTTCCACACTGCAAAAAAAAATCTGTCATTTTAACAGGAAAACCCTGGCAGCTGGGGTGACCAGAAAATCCCTGTAAAAAATACAGCACCCCAGTGTAAACTTTACTGGTTTACAAAATTTAACAGTGATTTGAACAACAAATATATGTTTCGGGGTTTACAGTGCTGTTCTGTATGCATTTCACATAGTTTTACTGTAAATTTCCCAGTCATTTTTTACAGTGCATGAGAAATTGGCAGAACATAACTTCTGCAGCCGTCACAGGAGTCTGGGCAGTCCAAGCCGATGTACTTAAATGACTGAGAAAACCACGTGCAACTATAAAACCACATAAATTGAAAATAGTTCCGTTTCACTGGGCATGTGTGTTTGAAAAAATAAATGGTGGATGCTAAGAAAATTTTCTCAGAGTAACGGAAAAATCTCTGATACAAAACATAATTTTCCCGTATGAAAATCAGTGTACGCCATATTAGCCAAAAAACTGCATTTTCCAGTATAAAATATGGGGAAACCGTATAACTTGACATGTATGTATGTAATTACAGTAAGTTACTGTTGTATTTTCCAGTGATTTCTTGGAATTCATAACCACAGAACATTACTGTAATAATACAGCTATTGACTGGCAACTTTTTTCAGTTATATACACCAGCCTCGTCTAACTGGCAGAGGAGGAGGCGTCGCGGTTATTTATAACGATTATCTAGGTGTAACACACAAACCTGGTTATAAATTTAATACATTTGAAGTTCTTCATACTCATATAATGTATGTAGCCTCAAAAGATAAGTCTACCCAGTTAATTCCATTGCTTATTATTTACAGGCCCCCGGGGCCATATTCTGAGTTTCTTTCTGAATTTGCAGATTTTATCTCAGATTTGGTTATTTCCTTAGACAAAGCTTTAGTTGTCGGAGATTTTAATATTCACTTTGATAACCCAGAAGACCCTTTAAAAACAGCGTTTGTGTCCATCTTAGATTCAGTCGGGATTAAGCAGAATGTCATAGGACCGACCCATAATGGTGGTCACACCCTTGATCTAATACTAACATTCAGATTAAACGTAGACAATATAGTCATACTTCCACAGTCTGAAGTTATCTCAGATCATTGTCTCATCTCATTCAAAATATGTCTGAGTAATAATATATGCACCTCACCACGCTACTGTATTAAACGTACTTTCACGTCAACTACTGCACAGAGCTTTATAAATGATCTCCCAGAGTTATCAACTTTGATTGGGTCATTGTCAGCCCCTGCAGAACTCGATCAGGCAACTGAATGCTTAGAGTCAACATTCCGACATACCTTAGATAAGGTAGCTCCTCTAAAAAGGAAAATGGTCAGAGACAAAAAATTAGCACCCTGGTATAATGATGACACTCGCACATTAAAACAGACCACTCGAAAATTGGAACGTAAATGGCGTCAAACAAAATTGGTAGTGTTCAAATTGGCGTGGAAGGAGAGCTTCCTGAAGTATAAAAAAGCTCTTAGTGCTGCGAGATCAACATATCTCTCCTCCCTAATAGAAGATAACAAAAATAATCCTAGATTCCTATTTAATACTGTAGCAAAATTAACCAGGAATAAGTCCACTATCAACACATGCACACCTGCAGTATGTAGTAGCAACGACTTCATGAATTTTTTTAATGACAAAATTGAGAATATCCGACAAAAAATTCAAACTACTAATTTAAGGTTAGACAATGAAAGCGACCTTGTAGTTAACAATATAACTGTATCAGATCATCAGTTAGAATGTTTTACTCCCCTAAAAGAAACTGAATTACTCTCATTAATCTCTACATCAAAAGCCTCAACTTGCGTACTAGATCCCTTACCGACACATCTATTCAAACAGATAATGCCTGGAGTAATTGAACCGCTTCTAAAAATAATAAATTCTTCTCTTATGATTGGCTATGTACCCAAATCCTTTAAACTAGCAGTTATCAAACCCCTGATTAAAAAACCTGACCTTGATCCCTGTCAGCTGTCCAATTATCGGCCAATATCAAACCTCCCCTTTATCTCCAAGATCCTTGAAAAAGCTGTGGCACAGCAGTTATGCTCATATTTACATAGGAATAACATCCATGAAATGTATCAGTCAGGATTTAGACCTCATCATAGCACAGAGACAGCTCTGGTTAAAGTAGTAAACGACCTACTGCTGGCGTCTGATCAGGGCTGTGTCTCGCTACTTGTGTTGCTTGACCTTAGTGCAGCATTTGATACCATTGATCATTCCATTCTTCTGGATAGACTAGAAAATGTTGTGGGAGTTAAGGGAATGGCCCTCTCCTGGCTCAGGTCTTATCTAACTGATCGTTATCAGTATGTCGATATAAATGGTGATATTTCTAGACGTACCGAGGTAAAGTTTGGTGTTCCACAAGGTTCTGTCTTGGGTCCACTGCTTTTTTCTCTATATATGTTACCTTTGGGCGATATTATTCGTAAACATTGTATTAGTTTCCACTGTTATGCTGATGACACACAGTTGTATGTCTCTGCAAAACCTGATGAGAGACACCAGCTTAATAAAATTGAGGAATGTGTTAAGGACATTAGACACTGGATGCTTATAAATTTCCTTCTGCTTAACTCTGACAAGACTGAAGTACTTGTGCTAGGACCACATAAAGCTAGAAGTAAGTTTTCTGATTACACAGTAACTCTGGATGGCCTTTCTGTTTCTTCACGTGCAGCAGTAAAAGACCTCGGAGTGATTATTGACCCCAGTCTTTCATTCGAAACTCACATTGATAACATCACCCGGATAGCTTTCTTTCATCTCAGAAATATTGCAAAGATAAGAAATTTAATGTCATTGCATGATGCAGAAAAACTAGTCCATGCTTTCGTTACCTCCAGGTTGGATTATTGTAATGCCTTACTGTCTGGATGTTCCAATAAGTGCATAAACAAGCTCCAGTTAGTTCAAAATGCCGCAGCAAGAGTCCTTACTAGAACTAGAAAATATGACCACATCACGCCTGTCTTATCCACACTGCATTGGCTCCCAATCAAATTTCGTATTGATTATAAAATACTACTATTGACCTTTAAAGCACTAAATGGTCTCGCACCACAGTACCTGAGTGAACTTCTGCTCCTCTATGACCCGCCACGCCTACTTAGATCAAAAGGTGCAGGCTATCTGCTGGTACCTCGTATAGTGAAGGCTACATCAGGGGGCAGAGCCTTTTCTTACAAAGCCCCACAGTTATGGAACAGCCTTCCAAGTAATGTTCGGGAATCAGACACAGTCTCAGCATTTAAGTCTAGGCTGAAAACATATCTGTTTAGTCAAGCCTTTTGTTAATGGTGTTTATGAGGTAAAGGAGTAGATCTGGAGGGTCCTCAGACATAGAGTGTTTTGGTAAACTGGGATGTATGGATGCTGTCAGTCCCCACTCGCTTGCTCACTCGAGTTTGTTGACGGTGCAGTGGCTGGCTGCTTTATGTCCCGGGGCTCCCTCATGCCTGTGTTACCTTCTGGCTCTCTCCTTTTAGTTATGCTGTCATAGTTAGTTGCCGGAGTCCCTGCTTGTACTCGGTGCAATATGTATACTGTTCCTACTTATTCAGGTGACATTGGGCATACCTAACCACCTGTGTTTTCTTTCTCTTCCCCCCCCCCCCACCCCAAATCTGTCCCTCTGAGTTACATGGAGTCAACAGGAAATCTTTTGGTGGAGACGGTGGGGACCTCGACTGGCTATCGTAGCCTGCAGGGAATCGGCCGTCAGACGTTCTGTCGCATGTCCCAGACCCGGTGAAATGTAACTGAATTGTCTTGGCCAGGCCTAAGGGTCCCATCTGCATCTCATCATTGCTGAGGAGTGTGCTCCCATCACCCAATCAAGCATCCAGCCAGAGCAGGTCATGATATATTTTTTACCATATTAACATGCCATTGTGCGTCATGCCTGATGTAAAGACTCGTCTCTGTGAGCCTATCACACAGATTTAATACTTGTCATTTTTAGGGCATACCTAACAACGTGTTTTCTTTCTCTCCCCCCCCATCTGTCCCTCTGAGTTACATGTTGATCCTGGGATTGAGATGCTGGCCTCTTCTGCCCCTCGGACCTGCTTGATCCATCCTGGTGCCCTGTGTCTGGTCGGAGTTTTATCGCCCCACTCCTGTGAAGGACGGCCCCATGAGGACAGTTGAGGGTTATACCTGTTAAAACTGTTAATATTATAGTCAGGCTGTCTGTTGTTGCCCAAATGAGGATGGGTTCCCTTTTGAGTCTGGTTCCTCTCGAGGTTTCTTCCTCATGTCGTCTGAGGGAGTTTTTCCTTGCCACCGTCGCCACAGGCTTGCTCATTGGGGATAGATAGATTAGGGATAAAATTAGCTCATGTTTTAAGTCGTTCAAATTCTGTAAAGCTGCTTTGCGACAATGTTTATTGTTAAAAGCGCTGTACAAATAAACTTGATTTGATTTGATTTGATTTTCCCCCAGTAATTTACTATTAACTTCACTAAAAAATTTACAGTGTGGACATTTGGGAACAAAATGGATATGTTAATTCTAAACAAAAGCCTTTAAAAACAAGCTGAAATTTAGAAGCTGATGAGTAACCTAAAGTGAGATATTAAGGTGCATTCTCTACATCAGCTGAGTTACACAACAAAGGAAACTGAAACCACAAGGGGAAACAGACAGAGATGATGTTTTGCAAAATGTTTTGGAAATGTCAGATGTTTTGTAAAAGCATCTCAGTTTATGCACCCAGTGTCTATCACCCAGCTCACCCTCTCAAAGGTGGTTTCTTTTTGTCTGGTCTGTCTTTCACTGTGATTGCTGTGTTCTCACCTGCTCAAATGAACAACACTAAGGGGACACCAGGTTTCACTAAATACTGATTATATGAAAGAGATGAACAAAATATAATGACAAATCAATTTTAAAAATTCCTCCACTCACAGTGACACATGGCTACCTATAATGGTGTATCATCATGTGGCCAGACATCAAAAGTACCTTTTATTAAAGCCACCCTTTGAGACCAAGATAAAACATCTTACAGTGGTGCTTGAAAGTTTGTGAACCCTTTAGAATTGTCTATATTTCTGCATAAATATGATCAAAAACATCATCAGATTTTCACACAAGTCCTAAAAGTAGATAAAGAGAACCCAGTTAAACAAATGAGACAAAAAATATTATACTTGGTCATTTATTTATTGAGGAAAATGATCCAATATTACATATCTGTGAGTGGCAAAAGTATGTGAACCTTTGCTTTCAGTGTCTGGTGTGACCCCCTTGTGCAGCAATAACTGCAACTCAACGTTCCCGGTAACTGTCGATCAGTCCTGCACACCGGCTTGGAGGAATTTTAGCCCATTCCTCCATACAGAACAGCTTCAACTCTGGGATGTTGGTGGGTTTCCTCACATGAACTGCTCGCTTCAGGTCCTTCCACAACATTTCAATTGGATTAAGGTCAGGACTTTGACTTGGCCATTTCAAAACATGAACTTTATTCTTCTTTAACCATTCTTTGGTAGAACAACTTGTGTGCTTAGGGTTGTTGTCTTGCTGCATGACTCATCTTCTCTTGAGATTCAGTTCATGGACAGATGTCCTGACATTTTCCTTTAGAATTCGCTGGTATAATTCAGAATTCATTGTTCCATCAATGATGGCAAGCCATCCTGGCCCAGATGCAGCAAAACAGGCCTAAACCATGATACTACCATCACCATGTTTCACAGATGGGATAAGGTTCTTATGCTGGAATGCAGTGTTTTCCTTTCTCCAAATAATGCTTCTCGTTTAAACTAAACAGTTCTATTTTGGTCTCATCCATCCACAAAACATTTTTCCAATAGCTTTCTGGCTTCTCCATGTGATCTTTAGCAAACTGCAGATGAGCAGCAATGTTCTTTTTGGAGAGCAGTGGCTTTCTCCTTGCAACCCTGCCATGCACACCATTGTTGTTCAGTGTTCTCCTGATGATGGACTCATGAACATTAACATTAGCCAATGAGAGAGAGGCCTTCAGTTGCTTAGAAGTTATTCTGGGGTCCTTTGTGACCTCGCCGACTATTACACGCCTTGCTCTTGGAGTGATCTTTGTTGGTCGATCACTCCTGGGGAGGGTAACAGTGGTCTTTAATCTCCTCCATTTGTACACAATCTGTCTGACTGTGGATTGGTGGAGTCCAAACTCTTTAGAGATGGTTTTGTAACCTTTTCCAGCCTGATGAGCATCAACAACGCTTTTTCTGAGGTCCTCAGAAATCTCCTTTGTTCGTGCCATGATACACTTCCACAGACATGTGTTGTGAAGATCAGACTTTGATAGATCCCTGTTCTTTAAATAAAACAGGGTGCCCACTCACACCTGATTGTCATCCCATTGATTGAAAACACCTGACTCTAATTTCACCTTCAAATTAACTGCTAATCCTAGAGGTTCACATACTTTAGCCACTCACAGATATGTAATATTGGATCATTTTCCTCAATAAATAAATGACCAAGTATAATATTTTTGTCTCATTTGTTTAACTGGGTTTTCTTTATCTACTTTTAGGACTTGTGTCAAAATCTGATGATGTTTTGGGTCATATTTATGCAGAAATATAGAAAATTCTAAAGGGTTCACAAACTTTCAAGCACCACTGTACCTGGCCCTAGTCTGTAACTGGAGAGTAGGCACATATTAAGTCTTCTAACACTTTGGATTATTTTGAGTCAGTGAGTGTAACATCTACAAGAAGACACAACTACTACCGCTAGTGATGTGATTATAGTATCAGTGGCATTCACGTGGCCAAGGACAACCTGTTTGTACTGTATCATGTCAGCTAAAGTGTGTGTTGTGAAGCAATACACAATGTCTTGGGCAGCATGGTGATGCAGTGGTTAGCACTGTCATTTCACAGCAAGAAGGTTCTGGGTTCGAGCCCAGTGGCTGATGGGGGACTTTCTGTGTGGACTTTGCATGCCCTCCCTTTGTCTGCATGGGTTTGCTCTGGTTTCTCCCACAGTACAAAAACACGCAGCTAGGTTATGTGAATGTGTGTGTGTGTGAGTGCGCAGAAAGGAACTGGCGATCCTACTGCTGCAATTCTGGCCAAGTCAACCAAACATGGTTCGCCTCAAGCCCAGATCAGGTTTGGCAGTGACCACAATGACACAGTGGCTTGCATAAATAAAGATTAGCACCCATAACACATTTATAAATAATGAACACATTTAGGACCTGGAATTGAAATTGACTTTATTGCGATTAGACACAATGAGCTCCCCACCCAATATTTACTGATGTCACCTGAAACAGCTTAAACTGCCATTTGAGTTGTAGGCATTTCTAAAATAAACACCCCTTATATTGTTTGTACAATATTATAGTACATTATTATACACAACATACAGTTCAGGTCAAAAGTCTTAGGCACATGTAAATTAATGCTATAAATCAATGTTGGATGGAAAATAATGAAATTAAACTTTAAAACAAAATGAAATTAATTACACTTTTTTTTACATTAAAAGAAAATGTGCTATGAAGAGCAGTCAACAGCATTAAACTAACACAAGGCCAACAAAGAAGAAATGTGTATAAAATAATTAGGCAAACTAAGACTTCTGCACAGTATGATACATAATCTACCACATAAAAATAACCATTAATTTGCCTCCCTAATCTGTCATTAAATAATTTAACATTTAAGTTTTCCTCTCTACTTTTATCAGCCAATATGAAACATTTCAACCAACTATGTTAGAAAATGCATCCTTGACACCATTATCCAAATAACAAAGCAAGAAAAGTAAAGCATTAGACTTTCAGCATGTTGTTCTCTCAGGATGCTCTTCAATGACTGATGGATACATTCAAATGCAAACTTTAAATTTTTGACAGTGTGCTATACACTCAAAAAAATAACTTGCAAATAACTTGCTCAGTGAACATAATAAAATTATGGAAAGTATTTCCACCCAAGTAAAATGTGTTAACTTAGCCAGAAACAATTTTGTTGAGTGACCTAAATGTCAACCGTTACATGTTAGACTTAGGTTCATGTAACAGACACCCATGTTGGTTTTTTTGAGTGTATTTGACAAATGAACCTATGTTTTGATTTAATTTTTTAATCTGGTGATCTGTAAGATTAAAAAAAATCACTTAATTTGACACAGTACTGTGTGTTCAAACTCCATATGCTCTATATTACTTTCCTTTAAAACATCTAGAATCAAAATTGAGCTGAACTTGTATTATCGTTGTGCTAAAAGAATATACCAGATGTAGAATATACACTACCGTTCAAAAGTTTGGGGTCACCCAGACAATTTTGTGTTTTCCATGAAAAGTCACACTTTTATTTCCCACCATAAGTTGTAAAATGAATAGAAAATATAGTCAAGACATTTTTCTGGCCATTTTGAGCATTTAATCGACCCCACAAATGTGATGCTCCAGAAACTCAATCTGCTCAAAGGAAGGTGAGTTTTATAGCTTCTCTAAAGAGCTCAACTGTTTTCAGCTGTGCTAACATGATTGTACAAGGGTTTTCTAATCATCCATTAGCCTTCTGAGACAATGAGCAAACACATTGTACCATTAGAACACTGGAGTGATAGTTGCTGGAAATGGGCCTCTATACACCTATGGAGATATTGCACCAAAAACCAGACATTTAGTAGACTTTAGCTAGAATAGTCATTTACCACATTAGCAATGTATAGAGTGTATTTCTGATTAGTTTAAAGTGATCTTCATTGAAATGAACAGTGCTTTTCTTTCAAAAATAAGGAAATTTCAAAGTGACCCCAAACTTTTGAACGGTAGTGTAGCACAATATAATGTACATTATTTTATAACATAAACATAATCAATAGCAAAAAGATAATTAATGCTTACTGTACAAGTAAGACATGACATCAAATACAATTAGACAGAAAGATGCTTAAAATTGTTGCACTTTACAGTCTTTCTATATGTTTTCCAGTATTTTTTAAATAGATTTTTCTTAAGTACAGTACATGCTTTACAATCCATTTCTTTTATATTCTCCACTTTTGTCTTTCTAAAGGAGATTATTATCATACATTCTCCACTAGAGTATAATGCACAACTTTTTTATTTCTGGCTCTTTTTGCAATTGTTGCTTCAATTCTAAATATCTTCGTTCCCACTCTTTTTCTTTTTCTTGTGATTCTTTGAGAGCCTGTGCAGTTACAGACATTTCAGAGGAATCATAACTACATTTGGTTTCCCCCTGTGCTTGTTCCTTCAATTCTGAATATCTTCATTGCCACTCTTTTTCACTTGCTTGTGCTTCTTTGAGAGCCTGTGCTTTTGAAAACATTTCATAGCTATAATAACTATAATTGTTTTCCCTCTGCATCTCGTGAATCTTTTGCAGGAATTGAAGTACTTGGGTACGGTCCTGCGACCTGTTGTTAAACACATAGTATCTCTGTTTGCAAGCAGCTATTAGGCTCTGAAGGTGAGGCCCAGCCTCACGGATGTAGCGTTCTATGGGTTTATTTTCAAACTCAAGATCGTCTCCATGAGTGAAGACCACAATCATATATTTGCACACATCATCACCAAAGATTTTTTAAATTTCTTGACAGTGTTTCTCTCCTCTTCAGTGTGACGCCTCACATCAAGCAGAAGAAGAAATGCATGAGGACCAGGAGCTACCAGTTTTGCACCTCTCACAGTCTCATTTTCAATGAACTCAGCAGACATTGTTGTGTCGTATAAACCAGGTGTGTCAGTGATTGTTATACGTTGTTTGTTGATAATTCTTGTTTCAGATGTGCATTCCTTTGTAACAGATGTGGCTCTTGCTTCAGACTTGAATACTCTCTCACTGAAAATGGTGTTTCCTGTGGCACTTTTGCCAACCCCTGTCTTGCCCAGGAGGACCAAGCGCAGTGGATCTCTGTCTGTAAGATAATACAACAATGTTTGAAGATTTAACTCATATTTTTGATATTCAAGATTTATTTAATAAATTCTATATACGTTTGAATTTGTTGATCATCTGCAGTGTTTTTTAAATCAAGATTTAAAATAAAAATCTAAGCTATTCGCATATTATGATTATAGAGATGTTCTTTTCAAGTCCAAATGAGGTTATTAATGCTTTAAGTTAATGTAAATGAATAAACTACTGGTAGATTCTGCCAAAATTGAAAACAACAACAACAACAACAACAACCAAACAAATAGGCTTACTGTTTTTATTTATCTGCAATAAACAAAGTCAAAATTTAGCCACTAGATTGCAGTAAACGACACTCTAAAAGGTAATAGCTATGCTTACTTAAATCATAATAGTGTACTTTACTTCTCTGTCCCTATCCTGTTGATTTAACTCACGGAATGTAAGTATGTACTAATTTTTCCTGAAGGATTTTTAAAACTACGTTCATCTGAATAAACTGGACTTGTAACATTCTGTTCCTGGAATGAACGCAGAGGCTCAGCAGCACACATGTGCAGTAGAGCAGTGCAAGAGAAGTTTCCAGAAACTGTATGGACAAAAACTTTGGAAGAAAACAACATTTTCTGGGTCTCTTGGTAAGTTATTCAAAGTCTTTCAATTGTCAGTTATGATTTAATTACTTACAGCTACATTTTTGGCAGGACATTTTTTTCTGAACATAGATATTACAAACATCTCTGGAAATAACTAGGCTAATGGTATTCTCGAACGATCACGTGACACACCTTGACAACAGGCCCGCCATATTTGACTAGGGGAAAGAGAGAGCGTACATGTTAGGAGAATTAGGGGAAGCACGCAGCACTACTAGGTTTTGGTACATCATGTGAACCTTTGTGTGACTGATAAGTTTGGGAATGAGTTTGTTTTCGGCTGGTGTGTGTTGCGGGCCGGTGTCACTTCGGCTCCATGTTGAAAACTAGCCAGTGAGCTAACAATGAAGGCCTAATCCGACATCCGTGGGATTTAAATCTCTCTGCACTGGTCCACGAAAAGAGGACGAATGAACTCAGGTACGCCTGCCTTCCAGCTAAGTAATATATGTTTTGTGGTTGTATATTTTCCACGCCATTTCTTCTTAAGCAGCTGTTCTCTGTGGTGTTTTTGTGAAGCTGCACTGCAAGCAAAGCTTCGTCTGTCTGTAGCTAATGTTGGTTTGGAGGCTCTGTGATAATGAACGGCTGAGCTCTAACTGACTCTCTGTGCCTTATGGAAAAATACACTGCATTGTTTTATAAATGATGGCTTCTCCGGTGTGTATAGCCTATGAATTAGGGACGAGTCAGTGTAACACTGATGCCTGTATGAGTTGTGGATAGTGCAGTTCTGTAGAAACGGGTGGAGTCGTTTAGCACCTCCTGTCACTGACAGTGTCAACACAGATGTGTAATATATTATATTCTAGTCAGTTTTGTCTTTGCTGAAATTCTCAAAGTCGGCGTGATGTCACAGATCCATCAGACTTTTTCACTTCTATTTATGGCTCTCAGCCACTGCAAACGTCTTTTCCCACCTAATGGCAACATATGGAACTTTAATGCTGGGTTCTTGTTTGCATTGGCTGTGCAGCCAACAACACAACAGCTTTTAGGCATTTTATTGCTAACACAATAAAGCCAGGCTTTCCCCTAGTTAAATATGGCGGCTCCAAGGTCATGTGGCCTGACGTCAAAAGTACCCGGATGTCCGACTTCGAGAATTATTAGCTAACATTAGCCAAGGCAGCTAACTAAAACCACCATTATCATGTCATTCACACAATAATTTATACTGTTAACTATAGTACATAAATGATGTGATCATGATGTAAATGCTAATTTGAAGCAAAATTACAAAATAAAAGAGGTTGATTAGGTTACTTTTAAAAGGAGTAATAAGTAATTTAAAACAGTGACAGGGAAAGAGAAATGTAAAGGAGAGAAAAGCGGCGACAGTGAGTCAGTGTGCCATGGCTTGTGCTAATATATAAATTAATTGTAATGTACATTTAAATTATAATGCAACTTAAACATGATGCTGCAAATCATAATTGACTACCCCTCCCATAACTCTTTCATTTTGTTATTCTGCTTCAAAGTGGCATTTACAAATTTGGTAAATGAATTTGGGCAGAGTATGCAGGGCAGAATGACCACAGCCAGGACCAACTGAGCAACAACCTGACTTACATGTGTATTGCTCAGAGCTGTTTAGCTGTGGTCATTCTGGATCTTAGAATGAGCAAAAATGCCAATAAGAGATGCCCTGCTTGATCTGCCAAAATTAATTGACCTCAAGTGTCTTCACTTAAAGTAGTTGCTGCCATTTTTGTGACTTTATTTATTTTTTACAGCTTGAAGACAGACAACCTTTCTTTATATCTGCAGCACACATCGCAGATGTCACACAAGTTCCTGTTGGGGTATTGACTGTTATACCTGAAGACAGGGGCGTATCACCCGCGGGGGATGCGTACGTTTCATCCCCCCCACTTTTGTTGAAACACAATTTCATCCCCCGCACTTTTGTCAGATTAAAATGACATCATTATAAAAATTATACAGTTACTATAAAATGTGTAACAAGGAAGTAAACTATTGCCATAACGTTAGACAAAAAACAGCCACGCAACGGACTCAAAACAGTTCTTCTCACCCGAACTTGGCTGATTCGCTCAGTCACCAAAACTGTTTTGTTTGTGTCACCACGAGAGGCCAGTATTTAGTATTCCAATCGAGTACGTGGAGAAGTAAAACATGTTTTTAGGCTTTTGTGTGATCACGTTGGGGATAATTAAGCTATTTTGTAGAACCATATTGAGTCCTCCTCAATCTCCTGTGAGTGGCTAACTTTTTGTTTTTGAAGTAGGGGTACACCATTTTAATGATGAATGTCTAATAGCAAAGGAAGTATCAACAACCTCCAAAACCTTGATTGATTATATGAACCTACATTGATTATCTTACTGCTCTTGATTATGTCATCCAAAAATGTTAAGTTCCATTACATTATACTTAGTAGCAGCAGACACTTTTATCCAAAGCAACTTGGATAGGTTTGCTTGACATGTGCACTTAAATGTCTGTATAATATTAAAAAGTGAGTAATGCATGAATGATCTGTTCTAAGAAGGCTGAAAACGTGGCTGTGAAGTAGCATGACACAAACACATCTTAATAGTGTAGCTGTGTGTCATGTTCAGAAGAACAAACTTGACCTGTTGGACAGACAAATGATTGCTCAACAATTTGTTTCTTATAAGGAGCAAAGAAAAAAAAACACATTTGGTTGTTTCAAACACAAATAGTGTGTCAGGGTAAAGTAAGGTTGTCAGGATTTGTTGACAGTGATGTTAAATAGTAGTAGTTACTAGTTGTAAAGTCAGTTGCGGCAAGTTTTTTTTATTACAAGTGTGTGTGTTTGTACCAAATCTACTTTTCATGCATTATAACTGCTTATCACTTTTTAGAAGAGTTTTTCAATTGAGATTTAAAGGCATTTCAAATCAAATGAATGTTCAATAATTGTTGTACAGTAATGTTATTTGGCCATTAAGTGTTTGTTGTATGTGTAGTCTATTGCATCATTTTCAAATGTTATGCATTAAACCTGATGTAATGCATGATGCAAACAAGTTTTGTACACGAGTTTGAATAATTAAAGACCTTAAAAGCAGGAACTGCCCTGTCTTATTTGAATGCTGTACTAAAGAGGTCCTTCCAGGATGCTGCGCTTCTTCAACATGAACTGATTAGCCATGCCTCCTGCTCACACAAAGCGATCCCAGTCCAAACTGTTATGCATGATGGTGTATGATCTATACACTGTGTATGACTTCTGGGGCTATGTGAAGTTTTTGGTTTTGTTTATATCAGTGTATACCAGTGTAGGCAGCAATACTGACATCTCTGTTATAGAACAGTATCCTGTTACCGAGAATTATCACTCAATACTTTTTGCCTTCACTTACTGAATAATTACATAGCCCTGGCAGTAACAACACCAAAACCCAACATGATAGATCTCTGCATGAAATGCAGAACTTGGCTGGAGTCAACTGGATTTATAGGCTTTCTGCTGTCCTCCCTTTCATTTGCATCCATGGACCATGGGTATGAAAAAGTTCCATATCGGTCATTGACAGTACATCACAGTGTACACGCTGGGCGTGTATATAGCCATAAACCGATTTCTAATGATATGGCTTCCCCATTCCAGAACACCCCCACTTTTGGAAAGCTTGATACACCCCTGCCTGAAGACAGACAGCAGCCAGGTCCACATGCCCTGCACCTTGAACCCTCCAGCATTGCTATCATACTGGAAGGTAATATCATCATGGATGACATTGGAAGCCACGCACAAGCATTTTGTGTTACATTTGCATGGGTGCAAGTATAAAATTTTCAAAAACCTGAAAAGTCTGACAAGGTCAGATGTGCATGGCGCAGCCATGGAGGGGGGATTACAAAGGGGGGTGAGCCCCCCTTAGGGCTCGAAAAAAAATTTAAATTACAAGTTAAAATGGTTGTCTCTCATGCAATCTCATGCAAACATTTATAATATTAATAGTTATATGATTTGCATATTCACATCAAATGTTTAATACATTTCATCAGTTCATCTGAAATAACAATATTTCAAGTACAAGGCTTGATATTTCAAAACATCTAGCAACTACTAATTTAAATGTTGAAACAACCATTTTTAATATGCTTTTGCTGTGATACCTTTTTTACAATATCAGTCCCCCCAGGATTTCACGGGCCTTTTTTGTGATTGTTGCGGGCTAAAATGTCTGATGTTGCGTGGGTTTTTCCAAAAAATTGCGATGAAAGTTGTGGTGATTTTTAGGTTTTTGTTGCGATTACATTGCGGGAGGAAGCGAAAGTTGCGAGAAATTGTTGTGATTTTCTCTTTTTATGATTAAAATTGAGTGATATGTTAAAAATTAAGTTATTACTGAAAAACTATTGATTAAAAGAACAAAGACACTGAGAAATGGTCCTATAAACAACTTTACCAATATAAAAGATTACCAGGACTACAAAAATGCAGAAAAATAGGCTTTACTTATCCAAATGCACCTGTTGGTTCAAAAGTTAAAGTGCATAGAACCTCACAGCACAACATGAAGTTACCTTAAAATATAATATAAATGCCTCAGCTTTCATGTAAGAAAAAAAACTATTAATACTAGTACTGTGTGCAGGCAGTCTCTCCTGAAGACTAAATTAAACAATAATTAAAAACTAATGAAATAAATGGCTCAGGCTTCATAGAAAAAAAACACACAATTTGAACAGAACCTCACAGTATGATGCTGAAGCTGCCTAGAGAATGGAAAATAAAATACCATTTTGCAAAATTTTGGCATCCATTAATTTCTTGAATTATGTAAAAAAAAAACGTAAAGTGCACACAGTCCTTCACTGTAAACATAACACACTTTCAGTAACACTATAGAGAATTGAAGTCTATATAAACACGGACTTCAAATTCAAAAGGAAATGCCTTCATATAAGAAAAAAAAAACTATTAATACTAGTGCTGTGTGCAGGCAGTCTCTCCTGAGACTCACACATGTTGCTTCTCTTGAACGTATACATGGAAGTAAGGCGGAAGGTAGTTTGTCGACGTCACCTCAAGATGACGCCAACGATTGGTCAAATTTGCGGGAAAGTTGCGGTGATTGGATATAATTGCAACACCGCCCTGAATTCACAGGGATTGGTTGAATTTGCGTTGATGTTGCAAATCGTAACATCGTGAAATCCTGGAGGGTCTGACAATATATACACTGGAATAGCTGTGTTCTCGTCTCGTCTTGTCTTCTTCCGCTTATCCGGGACTGGGTCGCGGAGGCAGCAGTCTAAGCATGGAAGCCCAAACTTCCCTTTCCCTAGACACCTCGGCCAGCTCCTCAGGAAGAACACCGAGGCGTTCCCAGGCCAGCCGAGAGACATAGTCCCTCCAGCATGTCCTGGGTCTTCCCCGGGGCCTCTTCCTGGGGGGACATGCCTGGAACACCTCCCCAGGGAGGCGTCCAGGAGGCATCCGAAAAAGATGCCCGAGCCACCTCAGCTGATTCCTCTCGATATGGAGGAGCAGCGGCTCTACTCCGAGCTCCTCCCGAGTGACTGTGCTTCTCACCCTATCTCTAAGGGAGCACCCAGCCACCCTGCGAAGGAAACTCATTTCGGCCACTTGTATCCGCGATCTTGTTAATTCGGTCATTACCCAAAGCTCATGACCATAGGTGAGAGTCGGAACGTAGATCGACCGGTAAATTGAGAGCTTCGCCTTTTGGCTCAGCTCCTTCTTCACCACGACGGACTGGTAAAGCGACCGCATCACTGCGGAGGCTGCACCGATCCGCCTGTCAATCTCATGCTCCATCCTTCCCTCACTTGTGAACAAGATCCCGAGATACTTAAACTCCTCCACTTGAGGCAGGACTTCTCCACCAACCTGGAGAGGGCAAGCCACCCTTTTCCGGTCGAGAACCATGGCCCCGGACTTGGAGGTGCTGATTCTCATCCCAGCCGCTTCACACTCGACTTCAAACCGCCCCAGTGCATGCTGAAGGTCCTGGTTTGAAGAAGTCAACAGGACAACATCATCTGCAAAAAGCAGAGATGGAATCCTGTGGTTCCCAAACAGGATTCCTTCCGGCCCCTGGCTGCGCCTAGAAATTCTGTCCATAAAAATTATGAACAGAACCGGTGACAAAGGGCAGCCCTGCCGGAGTCCAACATGCACTGGGAACAGGTCTGACTTACTGCTGGCAATGCGAAACAGACTCCTGCTCCGTTCGTACAGGGACCGGACAGCCCTTAGCAAAGAGCCCCGAACCCCATACTCCCGAAGCACCCCCCACAGAATACCACGGGGGACACGGTCGAATGCATTCTCCAGATCCACAAAGCACATGTGGACTGGTTGGGCAAACTCCCATGAACCCTCGAGCACCCTATGAAGGGTATAGAACTGGTCCAGTGTTCCGCGACCAGGACGAAAACCGCATTGTTCCTCCTGGATCCGAGGTTCGACTATTGGTCGAATTCTCCTCTCCAGTACCCTGGAGTAAACCTTCCCTGGGAGGCTGAGAAGTGTGATTCCCCTATAATTGGAGCACACTCTCCGGTCCCCTTTCTTAAAAAGAGGGACCACCACCCCAGTCTGCCACTCCAGAGGCACTGTCCCCGACCGCCACGCGATGTTGCAGAGGCGTGTCAACCAAGACAGCCCCACAACATCCAGAGACTTGAGATACTCAGGGCGGATCTCATCCACCCCCGGTGCCTTGCCACCGAGGAGCTTGCAAACCACCTCAGTGACTTCGGCTTGGGTAATGGACGAGTCCACCTCTGAGTCATCAGCCTCAGTCTCCTCAGTGGAAGACATGACGGTGGGATTGAGGAGATCCTCAAAGTATTCCTTCCACCGCCCGACAATGTCCCCAGTCGAGGTCAACAGCTCCCCACCCGCACTGTAAACAGTGTTGGCAGAGTACTGCTTCCCCCTCCTGAGGCGCCGGACGGTTTGCCAGAATTTCTTCGAGGCCGACCGATAGTCCTTCTCCATGGCCTCCCCAAATTCCTCCCAGTTCTGAGTTTTTGCCTCCGCAACTGCCCGAGCTGCAGCACGCCTGGCCTGCCGATACCCGTCAGCTGCCTCAGGAGTCCCGGAGGTCAACATGGCCCGATAGGACTCCTTCTTCAGCTTGACGGCATCCCTTACTTCCGGTGTCCACCACCGGGTTCGGGGATTGCCGCCACGACAGGCACCGGAGACCTTGCGGCCACAGCTCCGAACAGCTGCGTCCACAATGGAGGTAGAGAACATGGTCCACTCAGACTCAATGTCCCCCGCCTCCCTCGGAAGCTGGGAAAAGCTCTCCCGGAGGTGGGAATTAAAGACCTCCACAACAGAGTGCTCGGCCAGACATTCCCAGCAGACCCTCACCATACGTTTGGGCCTGCCAGGTCTGTCCAGCTTCCTCCTCTGCCAGCGGATCCAACTCACCACCAGGTGGTGATCAGTTGACAGCTAAGCCCCTCTCTTCACCCGAGTGTCCAAGACATAGGGCTGGAGATCAAATGAAACGACTACAAAGTCGATCATCAATCTCCGACCTAAGGTGTCCTGGTGCCACGTGCACTTATGGACACCCCTATGCTCGAACATGGTGTTCGTTATGGACAAACCGTGACTAGCACAGAAGTCCAATAACAAAACACCACTCGGGTTCAGATCGGGGAGGCCGTTCCTCCCAACCACGCCCCTCCAGGTGTCACTGTCATCGCCCACGTGAGCACTGAAGTCCCCCAGTAGCACAATGGAGTCCCCAGTCTGAGCACCCCTCAATACCTCTCCCAGGGACTCCAAGAAGGCCGGATACTCTATACTGCTATTTGGCCCATAGGCACAAACAACAGCAAGAGCCCTCTCCCCAATCCGAAGGCGCAGAGAGGTGACCCTCTCGTTCACTGGGGTAAACTCCAACACATGGCGGCTGAGCTGGGGAGCTATAAGCAAGCCCACACCAGCCCGCCGCCGCTCACCACGGGCGACTCCAGAGAAGTGGAAAGTCCAGCCCCTCTTGAGGAGCTGGGTTCCAGAGCCCAAGCTGTACGTGGAGGTGAGCCTGACTATATCTAGCCGGTACCTCTCAACCTCCTGCACAAGCTCAGGCTCTTTCCCCCCCAGCGAAGTGACATTCCATGTCCCAACAGCCAGCCGCTGTGTCCGGGGATCAGGTCGTCGAGGCCCCTGCCTTCGACTGCCACCCAATCCACACTGCACCAATCCCCTACTGCTACCTCTGTGGGTGGTGAACCCACAGGAGGTCGGGCCCACGTCACCTCTTCGGGCTGAGCCCGGCCGGGCCCCATGGGCAAAGGCCCGGCCACCAAGCGCTCGCATACGAGCCCCAACCCCGGGCCTGGCTCCAGGGTGGGGCCCCAGCTGCGTCATACAGGGCGACGTCACGGTCCTTGATTTTTTCTCCATAGGGGTTTTTGGTGAACTGCTCTTGGTCTGGCCTGTCACCTAGGACCTGTCTGCCTTGGGAAACCCTGACAGGGGCATAATGCCCCCGACAACATAGCTCCTAGGATCATTCAAGCACACAAACCCCTCCACCACAATAAGGCGACAGTTCTAGGAGGGGGAATAGCTGTGTTGATTTGTTCAAACAACATGCTACGTGCGTGAAACATGATATCACACATGTATAACACCGTGAAACAACGGGCTAGTCAGGACCACTCATCGGTGAGTGGCGTATACAGTGGGGCAAAAAAGTATTTAGTCAGTCACCAATTGTGCAAGTTCTCCCACTTAAAAAGATGAGAGAGGCCTGTAATTTTCATCATAGGTATACCTCAACTATGAGAGACAAAATGAGAAAAAAAATCCAGAAAATCACATTGTCTGATTTTTAAATAATTTATTCGCAAATTATGGTGGAAAATAAGTATTTGGTCAATAACAAAAGTTCATCTCAATACTTTGTTATATACCCTTTGTTGGCAATGACAGAGGTCAAATGTTTTCTGTAAGTCTTCACAAGGTTTTCACACACTGTTGCTGGTATTTTGGCCCATTCCTCCATGCAGATCTCCTCTAGAGCAGTGATGTTTTGGGGCTGTCACTGGGCAACACGGACTTTCAACTCCCTCCAAAGATTTTCTATGGGGTTGAGATCTGGAGACTGGCTAGGCCACTCCAGGACCTTGAAATGCTTCTTATGAAGCCACTCCTTCGTTGCCCGGGCGGTGTGTTTGGGATCATTGTCATGCTGAAAGACCCAGCCACGTTTCATCTTCAATGCCCTTGCTGATGGAAGGAGGTTTTCACTCAAAATCTCATGAAACATGGCCCCATTCATTCTTTCCTTTACACGGATCAGTTGTCCTGGTCCCTTTGCAGAAAAACAGCCCCAAAGCATGATGTTTCCACCCCCATGCTTCACAGTAGGTATTGTGTTCTTTGGATGCAACTCAGCATTCTTTCTCCTCCAAACACAAGTTGAGTTTTTACCAAAAAGTTCTATTTTGGTTTCATCTGACCATATGGCATTCTCTCAATCCTCTTCTGGATCATCCAAATGCTCTCTAGCAAACTTCAGATAGGCCTGGACATGTACTGGCTTAAGCAGGGGGACACGTCTGGCACTGCAGGATTTGAGTCCCTGGCGGCATAGTGTGTTACTGATGGTAGCCTTTGTTACTTTGGTCCCAGCTCTCTGTAGGTCATTCACTAGGTCCCCCCATGTGGTTCTGGGATTTTTGGTCACCGTTCTTGTGATCATTTTGACCCCACGGGGTGAGATCTTGCGTGGAGCCCCAGATCGAGGGAGATCATCAGTCGTCTTGTATGTCTTCCATTTTCTAATAATTGCTCCCACAGTTGATTTCTTCACACCAAGCTGCTTACCTATTGCAGATTCAGTCTTCCCAGCCTGGTGCAGGTCTACAATTTTGTTTCTGGTGTCCTTTGACAGCTCTTTGGTCTTGGCCATAGTGGAGTTTGGAGTGTGACTGTTTGAGGTTGTGGACAGGTGTCTTTTATACTGATAATGAGTTCAAACAGGTTCCATTAATACAGGTAACGAGTGGAGGACAGAGGAGCCTCTTAAAGAAGAAGTTACAGGTCTGTGAGAGCCAGAAATCTTGCTTGTTTGTAGGTGACCAAATACTTATTTTACCGAGGAATTTACCAATTAATTCATTAAAAATCCTACAATGTGATTTCCTGGATTCTTTCCCCCCCATTCTGTCTCTCATAGTTGAAGTGTACCTATGATGAAAATTACAGGCCTCTCTCATCTTTTTAAGTGGGAGAACTTGCACAATTGGTGGCTGACTAAATACTTTTTTGCCCCACTGTAAATTGAATGAGGTTTGTGGCGAAGACGAGATGAAAAGATTTGTCTCGTGCAGAGACTGTACCGCGGTAACCCGGTAATACGCTGAGAGTGAGACAGTGAGAGGGCTACCCCTATACCCCCCACCCCCCGAAAATCTCAACGGATTTACACGATTTGGAAAAATGACTTTTTCAGAACCGAAAAAAACCAGAGCTTCCGGCACATGCCGGAAAACTTGCACTAATGCATTTAGACTAATATACGCTCTTCATTTGGATTATCCAAAAAGACTAAATAACACCTTTGACTTCATTCAGAGGGTGATGCTCAACCTGGGTGCAGGTAACCTGAGACCAAAACTTCAGAGCTTGAAAAATGCTCTTTTGCAGTAGGTGGGTGTATTGCCAGCAGATCCTTAAAATAGCAAGGGATCCTGAAGCATAGATACTTAATTTGAGTGTTAAACTCATATATTTGCAACTAACCCCTGAAAAGTTCTTAGTAAGTTACAGTCAGTCACGGATGATTTTGGTTACTTGTTATACTGAAGTTTCTATAGTGTCCCAGTCTGTGGGATATTGGTTGGAGGTTTAATCCCATCTTGATTAATCCAAACTAGTTTGTGAAATAAAAACTTGATTGAGTGTAAGTGGCATTAGCAGTCTTTTGAAAATAGAGCAGAGTCATTTTGAGAAGTCAGGGAATGAGTCAGATGATTGCAAAGAACCTCTTTGTGTACTTATCCAAATGTTTGTTTTAAAATGTTGGGACACACCACCCCTAAATGTGATAGATGTTACAGAAAGATTTGATGGCAATCAACATGAAAATAGAAAAGTGAGAGGATATGTCTTTTCTCATGGAAAGTTTACTTCCACTTTCATATTACAACAGTGAACTAAACAACAGATTTCCTGGGTAACTGAATAGTACTAGTGTTATATTATGGCTATGGGTTGTTAGGAAATATCCTTTGTGTCTTTGTTTTGGCATGGAGAATGACTCGAAATACTGAGTAAGCCTTAACTACCAGTTAAGTTGTACTAGATGCACCACTTTGTGAAAAATATACATTGGAAATTATTTGTTGAATTGGTTGGAGTTGCTTAAATTATTTTGCATTCTAGATACTGTAACTCAGACCATAGCAGTATTAATACACCCAGTTTTAAATACTGGATAGTGACCACAAAATCTTAAGGGATACTTCTATGGCAAGTTGTTAGTGGACATGGAGCTTTGGGAAATTCAATTACCCAGATTGCCTGTATAAATCCACCTATTTTTGCATTTTGTTTTGTTTATTACAGTTCAAAGCATATGCATTGTTTGTGTTTCATTTAACTTGAAAGCTGGCTGAAGCTTAATTGAATATTGGTATTGTGATAAAAAGAGCCTTGTTGAAGTCTTAAGTAATCTCATCTCATTCTCATTATCTCTAGCCACTTTATCCTGTTCTACAGGGTCGCAGGCAAGCTGGAGCCTATCCCAGCTGACTATGGGCGAAAGGCGGGGTACACCCTGGACAAGTCGCCAGGTCATCACAGGGCTGACACATAGACACAGACAACCATTCACACTCACATTCACACCTACGGTCAATTTAGAGTCACCAGTTAACCTAACCTGCATGTCTTTGGACTGTGGGGGAAACTGGAGCACCCTGAGGAAACCCACACAGACACGGGGAGAACATGCAAACTCCACACAGAAAGGCCCTCGCTGGACACAGGGCTCGAACCCGGACCTTCTTGCTGTGAGGTGACAACGCTAACCACTACACCACCGTGCCACCCCGTCTTAAGTAATGTCAGAGAAAAAGACGTTTCTACATTTGTTAAGAAAGATCTGCATATAAAAGATTATTTTACAAGGCTTACATATTTGTTTTTATTGTGTCATTTCATTTGTTTCCACAAACAGTGGCCTTGGCTTAAGATGCACAGAATTACATTTTGTTCCAATAATAAAATAAATCTGCAAACTTATCATTCTTAGTTCCGCTTACTTGATTTTTTTTTTAGTGCAATCGGTTTCCTAGATTCTACTGAGTAAACACAACTGTTAAGTTAAGTCAGACTAACTTGGCTTACTTAAGTTGGTAACACTTAGAAAGATCAAATTAATATACTTGCTATTTTTAAGTTTAATTAACTTCACAAAATTAAGTAAATACAATTAGATTTAAACACTATTATACACTTAACAAGTAGATATGAAGTAAACTTAACTTATTAGTTATATTTACTTACCTTTTTTAGTGTAATCAGTTTCCTAGATTCTTTTAAGTAAGCTCAATTTGTCACATTTTAGAGTGTATGAGAATATGAGCCAAAAATCATGGATAATTTCACTTATGATTTTGTAAATAACAATGAGCCATCAGGTAATAAATGCAAAGGCTAGAATGTTTTTGATCTGTGTAATGTGTAATAAACATTAAATACAGCATGCTAATATTAACTTTATCTTTTATAATTTATGATGATGTTTATAAAAATTAGAACCCTGCCATTTCACACTCACCAAAGGCAGCCATGGTTATTGCAGTACTGACACAGCTGATAATGTCTTCCTTTAGATAAGTTAGTATTGAAAATGAATTTCTCAAATCTTTGTAAAAGTTTTATATACTGGCATGGGATTTGTAAACCCTCCTCTCTGATGTACACAACCATAAATGGATAACTTGGCTCATGAGGCTGGACTCTTTACAGCCTTAAATAGTTTCAGCCTCAGTCTACCACAACTCTTTTGTCTGCTTCTCTGTCGACTTCACAAAGGTGAGTTTTATTTTTAGATTATCTCATGTCTTATGAGCATACTGTACACATGCTCTGGTTGTATGTGTTACAGTTTTAATATAGAATAAACAAAAATGCTCAGCATAGTTTACCCAAATAAAAATGTTATGGTTGAATTTTCCCAGCATGAACCAGACAGTTTTAGAGACCACACTGGAGTAATATTTTGTTTATATTACCTCTGTACAGTGTATTCCCTTTTGTGAAATCTCTGAAGAATTGATCTAGACGAATATTGGAATGTGGATATTTAGATATTAAGATATTCAGTACAAGATATTTGAAATTTTACAGAATGAAAAAAAAGAAACAAAGGAAAAAATTCCTCATATTTTGTCAGTGACTATTTCTTTCAAACTGTTGTGATTTCAGATCACAATGTCTACAAAGGCAAAGAAGACTTTTACTGATAATTCAGTACAGATCATTTTAATTGGTGCTACTGGCTCTGGTAAGAGCTCTTCTGGAAACACAATATTGGGCAAAACGCTGTTCAAATCAGCAGCATCTGCAAAGTCTGTGACACAGCAATGTGAAATTGCTACAGAGATAATCAATAACTGGAAGGTTACAGTAGTAGATACTCCAGGCTGGGACTGCACTGCACTCACTGAATGTGAGGTCGTGTCCCAAATAAAACAGGCTCTACAATGTCTTGATGGACCTTTCTCCTTTCTCCTGGTCATACGTGTTGGCTCAATGGAATCTGAAGAAGAAATAAGTAAAATCTCTGGAGTTCAAAAGGTGCTTGGCCGCACCTTTCTGGATCATACCACAATCCTGTTTTCACGCAGTGATGATCTTGAAGGGAAAGATTTTAAGGAGTTTATTAAGGAAGGAGGTAAAGAGTTTCGTGATCTGTTAAAGCAATGTGGTGACAGATACCACTGCTGGAACAATCGAGATAACCGATCTGATGAGGCAGTGGAAGAACTGCTAAAGGATTTAAAAAAGACAGAGATGATAAACCCAAATTCCCAATCAGAAAAACCTTCTGCTTCTTCCTCTTCTGGTGACCAGCAAGAAAATGCAGTGACTAATAGAAAGAGATCTGGAGATACAGCAGGCTTAGAAACGGATATGTCTGAAAATCAAATCAGAGTTTTATTCCTTGGAAGGAACAGAATGGGAAAGACTTCAAGCATCAATACCCTTCTTGAAAAATGTTTACAACATGAAGGAGGTTCAATTTATACATGCCCAATCTCTGGACTGAGTCTGAAGCTGATAGAATCTCCTGGCTTTGATGATAATCTGGAACAAATTCAGGAGGCCATCTCCAAATCTGTGTCCGATTGCTCTCCTGGACCTCATGTCATTATTATAGTGCTCAGCGTGGAGCATTTCACTACAGCAGCAAACACAACCATGAAACATGTACAAGATTGTCTTGGACAAAATGCCAGTAAACACTCAGTGATTCTGTTGACTGGAGTGGATAATTTGGAAGGAAAACCCATTGAAACCTACATTCAAGAGAATCAA
This sequence comes from Neoarius graeffei, assembly GCF_027579695.1. NCBI lineage: Eukaryota > Metazoa > Chordata > Actinopteri > Siluriformes > Ariidae > Neoarius > Neoarius graeffei. The sequence goes on along the minus strand of NC_083575.1, from coordinate 76,292,207 downwards.
CATCTCAATGAATTAGTGAAAATACATGAGAACAGATTTCATGCACTCAATAACAGAGACACCAGCAATAAGACCCAAGTGGATGAACTGCTGAAGACGATTAATTTAATGTATGAAGAAAATAATAAAGAATTTTACACAGATTCTGATGACCAACAAAGTACTTATTTATAAATATAAAAGTAGGATTACAGTTAAATGTAATTTGAATCTTTTACATTTGTGTGATCAGATATTGTTCATTACATTTTTTTAATGAAAATGAATGATCTCTGCAATCAGTAGTTGGTTTAGAAATGCAAAAAGAATGATCACAACTAGTTTATCAAGAATCAGGACTCACCTGGAAATGTCTGATTAGCCAAAGTATGTATCAACTTTTGCTTCTTGTAAATATGATTATAATTATATTAACAATTTATTATTTTTTGTTTACATTAATCTTGATAGGAGTACATTTCACACAAACTGATTCTCACTTTCTGGCATGCAGTTAGCTTGGCTCCATAATGTACACAATAAATAAAAACATGGCACAGTGGTGTAGTGCTTAGCACTGTCACCTCACAGCAAGCAGGTTCTGGGTTCAAGCCTGCTGATTGAGGCCTTCTGTGTGAAGATTGCATGTTCTCCTTGTGCTTGTGTGTCTTGTGCTCTGGTTTCCTCCCACAGTCCAAAGACGTGGATTAGGTCAACTGGCTCTAAATTGCTCATAGGTGTGAATGTGAATCTGAATGTCTGTCTGTCTCTCTGCATTAAAAAGAAAGAAAAAGAAAGAAACCACAACTTGATTCATCACATACTTGTGAAATTTCCTACCGGTATCTGCATTTAACCCATCTGAAGCAGTGAACACACACGCGCACACACATGTGAGCAATGAGCACATACCCAGAGCAGTGGGCAGCTGTGCTAACAGTGCCTGGGGAGCAGTTGGAAGTTAAGTGCCTCGCTCAAGGGCACCTCAGCCCAAGGCCGTCCCATATTAACCTAACCGCATGCCTTTAGACTGTGGGGGAAACCGGAGCACCCAGAGGAAACCCACGCAGACACGGGGAGAACATGCAAACTTCACACAGAAAGGCCTTCGCCAGCTGCTGGGTTCAAACCCAGAACCTTTTTTGCTGTGAGGCAACCATGCTAACCACTACACCACCGTGCCGCCCAATTAATTAGCCCCCTGATAGGGTTAGGGCGACCTGTCCAGGGTGTACCCCGCCTCTCCTCCAGTGTCAACTGGGATAGGCTTCATCTCATCCATGGCTTGTTATGGATAAGCAGTATAGAAAATAGCTGGATGATGTAAAACCACCATCAGCTCACTCTCTCTTGGTATGTTTATGTGAAATGTACTATATATTGCAATTCATGCTTGTTCCATTCTACTTTTTGATTGTAAATTGATTGTACATTGCACTTTCTTGTAATATCTATCACTGTACCTATACCTATCACTATCACTGTAAATATTACAGATGTCATGACTTTATCATTTGTACTTTACCTGCTTGTTTTGTGATTTGTGTTTGTAGCTCCTCAATGATAATTGAGACACGGTGGTGTAGTGGTTAGCACGGTTGCCTCACAGCAAGAAGGTTCCGGGTTCGAACCCAGCGGCCCGCGAGCGCCTTTCTGTGTGGAGTTTGCATGTTCTCCCCGTGTCTGTGTGGGTTTCCTCCGGGTGCTCCGGTTTCCCCCACAATCCAAAGACATGCAGTTAGGTTGACGCGGGGCGGCCTTGGGATGAGGTGCCCTTGAGCAAGGTACCTGACCCCTGACTGCTCCCCAGGCGCTCTTGTGTGGCTGCCCACTGCTGTGTGTTCACTGCTTCAGATGGGTTAAATGCAGAGGATGAATTTCACTGTGCGTGAAGTATGCGTGTGACGAATAAAGGTTTCTTCTTCTATGATAAACAAGAATAAAATACAAATTAACTGCGTGTTCAATTGCTGATCCCCCCCAACTTTTAATCATGTCTATCACATATAATTTTTACTTTTTACTAACATTATGTTTTAAAATGGGGTAGGGATATATGATTCAGTGATTCCTCTTTTTTAATTTATGATGCTTTGGTTTTTGTTATTAATCAGCCATAATAAAAACCATTAAAAATAAATTGTTCATTATTTCCTGCTGAGTCCAATATATAAATACAAATGTGTTGGAAATGGACAGAGAATATAAACCAGAAACCAGTTGTGATTTTAAACAGTTGTCCTTATATTGTTGCATGAGCTCCACCATGTGGATATATATTAAAATCTTTGCTTCTGGAGTTCATCACTAGATGGAGTCCTTGAATTAGGCTCCTGGGGTTGCTGGTTCTCTCAGAGACGTGGCATTGATCGTTTTATCTGCCCTCACTATTGACGTCAGTATGTGTATTCTCTTTTTCTCCCCTTAAACTGCTGACATTTGAAGCCACACTGCTATGAGGGTAGATTGGTAAGTATACAGTATGTAGAGAAATAAAACACATAAAAGAAAAAGTTAATTAAATATGTGTCAACTAAATATTACAATTGTTGTTAAAAATAATGATTGATTTAAAAAAAACTACTAAGTGCAGAAGGATTTGAGTGGTTTTAAAATATCTCATGCTAACTAGTGCTTCATTATCCATTTCATATTTCTATAAATACCATGCCGTTTTACTGTTGTAAGTTAGTGGTCCGTTCTGTTAGATGCCTTGACACTAGAGTTGAGTGTGTTTTGTTGTGCTTCCAATGAGCATCTGTCTCAAAACTGTGTGAGTGAGAGTGTGTACAATATGTGATTTAGTGAACAGCAGGTTTCTTGCTCATTTGCTAGGATCTGTCATATGTGCACATTTACTGAAAATGTCCTCTCTGTGAACATCTATTCTGCCAGACTCTGTTTAACTTTTTTTTTTATGTTTGCACATAATCACAGGAATGAATCAGACAGCATTACATGAACCATTAGGAATCATGAAAACCCACAATGTATGTCTTTAGGAGAGGAATGTTTCACAACCTTTAAATTCATTCCAGAGGCTGACTCAATGTCAGCACGCTCTGAAAATAATTAAGTTTTATTTGGCTCAAACCTTATATTCTCTCCAACCATTGTGCAATCCTCCAACAGCAACAGAATTCTCCCCGTTCTTCTGTCAATCTTACACCTCTCTTCTACTCTGATAAAACACATCTGGGGATATTAATCAGTGTCTGTGCAGACCAAATAGGGAGCAATAAAGTCATTAGCTGTAAGTCATATCAGTTCTAAGCTTCAAAGGAATCACTTGGAAGACATACAGTTGAATGTAGCCTATTGGTTTCAACATAGAAAATTAAATTGTACCTCTATTTTATAGTTTGTATATTTTATACTCTCATAAATTGTCATTTTTTTGTGTTGCTTTGAATCTGCTTTTGATGTTTGCTGCATTTTTGAAAAGATACAAAAAATGCACACATAGGTTCAGCGGATCTTTTTGAACTGAAAATATTTTTCAGTGGAAAATGACTAATACTTATAATTTACAACTTACTTATGATATACAGTTTTATCCCCTTCAAGCAAAGCCTGGGAAACTGGTCAAGGATGAGAGCAAACTATGTTAAATCCCATTCCAGTCTGCAAGAGGCTTGAGACTGGGGCAGAGTTACACCTTCCAACAAGGGAACAAATCTAAACGTATTGCCAAAGCTATACTGTAGTGGTTCAAAACCAAGAACCTGAATATTTTAGAATGGTCCAGTCAAAGCTCAGATATGATTAAGAATCTGTGGCAAGACAGGAAAATTGGTGGTCACCAACAGCCTACATCCAATCTGTCTAAGCTTGTACAATTCTGCAGTTAAAAATGGGCAAATATATCCAGAATCAAATGTGCAAAGCTGATCAAGAGAACTGCGTTTAAATGTTTTGAGGCTTGTGCCTATAAGTTCCTGTTTATTTGTGGAGCTTGTTATATATTTGGGGAGCTGGTGTTATTTATTTGTACTTTATGCATCGTACATACCCCGATATTAAAAGTGTAAGGAGGCCACAGGGAAATGCACACACTCAAACCACAGAGAGATAATGAAATTTTGAATACCACAAGTAACTTTGTGTCAACAACGTGCTGTAGGGGTTGAGCTAGAACTTCAGCAAACAATCCAGCAGTTGGAGCTGCATAATCTATCAGCAATCCAGTAAAGAATATTATGTAGTCAGCACTGCATATTAAAGAAAACATATTCAGACTCACGACAGGGGAAATTTAAAAGGGCTTTAACATACTTTGTAATTAGGTTGGTTAGATTAGTATGGCTGTATATCAGATGCATATAAATGCTATGGAAAGGTACAAATGTCAGAACTCATTAAAAACAAGAAAGCACAGCAGAGGATGTATTTCCTGCAGCGGTTGAAGAAGTTCAACCTGCCAAGCAGGCACTCCTCTCTGGCAGGAGGCTGCAGTCCATCAGGACCGAAACCTCACACCACAAGGCCAGCGTTTTCTCCACAGCTTTTTCTCCACTGCACACTGATAAGGCCAGAGACTCCCACTGAAATGTCAAAACTCATTAAAAAGCAATAAAAAATAATCCCGTCAAGGGTATTTGCCTCTGATGCCCCCTCGTGGCTGAGTGAAGACCTTATAACCCATTAGGTAAATGCAACTCAAGTGACTGAGACATATCTCAGAAGACTTCAGCTGAAATTATAACCAGAGGTGGTTCTACCATGTATTATATATCATGAATACTTATGCAACCAACATCCATACATTCAAAAGTGCATACATCAAGTAACTAAAAATCCCCAGTTAAGTCCATTTTGATTCCAGGTTGTAACACTACAAAATATGTAAAAGTTCAAAAGGGGTGAATTCTTGTGCAAGGTACTATAAAAAGAGGTCTTTTATCTATGAATAGACATAGATGCAATCACCTCTGATACTACTGTAACACCAAGGCCAATTCTTTTGTTTTCTGTTATACACTGAAGAAATTTGGGTTTGAAATCAAAAGATGAATGTAAGATGATAGATCTATTGAGATAGATAGATAGATAGATAGATAGATAGATAGATAGATAGATAGATAGATAGATAGATAGATAGATAGATAGATAGATAGAATTTCAGCTTTCATTTCCTGACATTTACATCTAGATGTGTTCAACAACTTAGAACCATTAGTGGCAGACCACCCAATAATTTGGTAACCAAAAGTATTGGAACTGATCGTCTTAAAGTAAATAACATCATTTGTTTGCATATCCCTTGCTAGCCGTAACTGCATCTACAATAACTGTATCAAGCAAGTGACCCATAAACATCCTTCCTGTTTCCCCAGTCAGTCTCCTCTTCAAAGGTCTCATTGCATTGTTTTTTCATTAATTGTGCGTTGGTCTCTAGTATGAATGAATGTCCTGTGAGCTGGTTTTGGTGAAAAAAAATGCTGTGGTTCTCTTGTTTCAGGCTGTTCTAGTTTGGTGGAGGAGTGGGTGGCGGGAGAACGACAGGACTTCAGCTCTTACTCATGAATATTCTTGACATGTAAACGTGTTACCTCTGATTGGCTAACAGCACTGTGACGCTACCTCCAGTGGGTGAGAACAAGCGGATGTGGGTGTCTTTGTAAAAACTGTTTCAATTGGCTATTATGGTCTCGACATCGATGTTTTGACCAATAACAATGTAGATAACACGAATTTTACATCACATTCAACGAGATTTAAATGAGACTAAAGATGGCGACTTACAAATAATGTGCAAACGTCATTGGAGTTAATAAAGTTTGAACAGCATGAAGGAACATACCCCAACCCCCCGAAATTAATAAAAACAAATTCTCAACGGATTTGGCATAATATAAAAAGGTCATTTCTTTACTCAGAAAAAGCGGAAATCCGCCGAAAAGCGGAAAACTCTCATCCCTGCCTAGCTTGTGACCATGTCATGCATGCTAACGTGGAGAATATGAACATGCTATTTTGTAACAAAAACCTTCGAACAAAAAGTTCATGTTTTACTTACAGCTTGTGAGCTGGTGGTCGATCGTCTTGATGGTACAGATCCAAGTATTAAAAACAACCTCGAAGCAAAACCACTACTGAAGGCACCGAAGTTTGAAAAGTCACTGTGGTTGAAACGATCAGAACACAGTACTAACGTTGCATTATACTTCGCTGGTGGTGTTCCAAAGATAAATTCCAACCATTTCTCCTTCAGCTCTTCTATCTTGGGCAAGAAATGCAACATTGATGTGTTACTGCCACAAATAACACAGGCACGAACTTGTTCAGACATGTTTTCAACTTGCTGTTAGGTCCTCTTCATTAGCTACTGACGAGATGGGCTCTGCTATCTCTCCTCGTGCTTAAATCCAAACTTTCTTCCCGTGGGCGGTCGCAAGCCAAGGTGGGCGAGGCCATGAATACTAATTTTCGAAGTGACGCAAGTTTGTAGGGCTTTTTCAGATTTGCTTGTTTTTCCGACTATTTTCTTTCAAAAGCTAATACAGGGAATGGGATTAGAATTACATTTTCACATGCAGCATGCATATGCAACTCGGAGTGAACTATGGTATTTCAAAAAGAGCCAGTATTAAACATTTTTGGTGGAAGGACACCTTTCAAGAGGTGAAATGCATGTACAATTGTGTTAAGGTCTGGTGATTGACTTAGCCAGTGTAAAACTTTCCACTTTTTCCCCAGACTAAGTCCTTTGTTATGTTGGCTTGGGTCATTGTCTTCCTGCATAATGACGTTCCACCCAATTAGACTGAATGCATTTGTCTGTAAATTGGTAGAGACGTTTTTGTAGACTTCTGAATTCATTCTGCTGCTACCATTGTGAGTTACATCATTCATAAAGATTAGTGAGCCTGTTTCAGAATCAGCCATGCAAGCCCAAACTATGACACTATCTCCACCTTTCTTGAGCATGTGTGTTTTATAGCATGAGCAGATCCTTTCTTTCGACACAGTTTGGCCTTTCCATCACTTTGGTAGTGGTTAATCTAGGTTCCAGAACTTTTGTGACTCTTCTCTGTATTTGTTTTTTGTGAATTTCTATCTGGCCACCTGATTCTTACAGCTGAGGAGTGGTTTGCATCTTGTGGTATGACCTCTATATCTCTAATCTTAAAGCCTTCTTTGAACATTGGATTGTGATATCTTCACCCCTGCCCTGTGGAGGTTGTTGGTGATGTAATTGACTGTTGTTTTGGGGGTTTTCCTTCACAGCTCTCACAATGTTTCTGTCATCAACTGCTGTTTTTTTCCTTTCCTATTTGATGTCTGGTTTGTTAGTACACCAGTGATTTCTTTATTTTACATGACATTCCAGCTTGCTATATTGGCTATGCGCAATGCTTGTGCAAAGGTTCTGATTAATTTTCCCCTCTTTATTTCAGCTTCAAAATGGCTTGCTTTTCTCCGAGTCAGCTCTTTGGTCTTCATGTTGATTTATCCTTTTTAACAACAAATGCAGTTTTCCATAAGTAAACCATATGCTTATTTGTGGTGTGTTTTTAATTCGAAGGTGCTTTCTGGGAATAAACCCTACCACTGGCTCCAAGGCCTCAACTGGGAAGATCCTTGGTAAGAAAATTGCCAAGATGGTCCAGAAGAAACATCACTCCTTCATTGTGAATGTGTGCAGTCTGTTAAAGGATATGGGACATGAAACATAAAAGCACGCTATATCAGTTTCTTTCCATTAAAAATATGAATTAATTGCATCAACAAATACAAAATCATCTATTAAATTCAGCAAAATCGTTATATTCGTGATGATTATATGGCATTTCTGCTCGACTTCCGATATGCATTTTTTGCAACCGGAAGAGCCGCTGTCACGTGATCATACGTCACAAAAACTTTCGGGCACAGCACAAGCGGGTACGTAGATGAATGGAGAAGTGGATGACAAGAAAATTGTTTTTATAGTCTTTAAAGTACATTGGACATCATGGTGTATTGTGCTGCTTATGGTTGCAATAATTCCAATGGGAAATGCCCTGGAGTAAGTTTTTTTGCATTCCCCAAGGACCCGAAGCTGAGGAAAGTGTGGGCTCACCTGCACATGCGCAGTAGGCTTGGTAGGACAACTTTACAGAACACCTGTTGAAAAAACTTTGCACCTACTGTTTCCCACAAACTGTATTCGTACCATTTCACTGAGGATTCTTTCAACATTAATACTCAGGTACTGAGCGATATTAATTCATGAAACATGAAACAGGAAGCATAAGGATGAGAAAAAAAAACGGTTCAAATCGGGAAGCCGCGCACACCTGCGCCAGGCTGCACAAATGCGCGCAGCTTCCCGACCCAAACCGCCTCTCTCTCATCCTTACACTTCATGCCTCATGCTCCATGAACCAACATCGCTATTTTTTTTAAAAAAATCGGATCTGCGCGATTCAGCCGTGAAAAAGGCGGCATCCGCCGAAAGGCGCGCTGTTTGCATCCCTGCACAGAGGCCAGGGGACAGGGCAGTAATATTTTTGTTGATATGAGTGATCCGGTGCGATTTCGCGACTCCCCTGTTGAAGACCTCTGTGCTAAGTGTCTGAAAGCCGAGGTAAGGATTAGTATTATAATTTTGGGTGCATCAATTATTGATTATCATAATTCTGACTCGTTTCGCCATTTTGAATGTTTTCATCTCGGACTCTGGAAGCATTGTATCTCAATCAATCTTGAAAAATATCAGCAAAAAAAAAACTAGCTTGCAATGGACTTTAGCTAGATCTATGATTAACTTTCAATGTATAATACAAAAAAAATAATACTTCTTTCAACAGATCATTAGCCTTTGAGCAGAATTGTTTTTAACTTACCAGGAAGTGTTATCCAGCCGACCGCTTTCAGTTTCATGAGGGCTGAATGAACTCTCACTCTCAGAATCATCTGACCCATCAGAGTAAAGACAAGATCCATGTTCATGTGAACTGCCAGCTATCGGTTCGAATTGATAAGGTCTAACTTCACATCTCTGTGAAACATCGGGAATATCACTGTCGATGGTGTCCATTTCGGTAACCTGTTTACATTAGATTCCCAAGCACTGGCTCCTTGGAAAGTTTTTGTGACGTCACGGGTCACGTGACCACCTAGCTCATTAACGAATCCTTGTTTTACGCTGATGTATAGAAAAACTTGAATAATGTGATGATTTTCACATTTTTGACGCCCTGCAGTGATTTAGATGGCATTTCTTATGTCCTTTATACATAATTATGCCCAGGTAAAAATCCATGTCCCATATCCTTTAAGGAAATCAATGGACTTTGACTGGCTTTGTGTTTTAGGGCATTCACAGCATTTCTTTATCTGGGTAATCTTGTTGCTGAGTGATACAAGGGAATTTTGTTCTTCATTTTCCAACTCTCACATTAGCCAGAACACATCTGTGGTGTCCTTTTGATTTTTTTTATTTTTGTGAATTGATATCATTTCTTTGTATTTTTGCTCATGTGTTCCTGGCTTTACATTAAAATAGTCAACAAAACTGTCCTTTGTATGATTGTTTAATGAGGTATGATTTTTAATGACTGTTTAATAGTGGTAATTTGACAATATATTAACTTTACAGTACTTTACCTTAACTTTACAGTAATTTTTGCATAAAAGTTTTACAATAATTTACTGGCAATTTGAGTTGTCAATAAAATATTGTAAAGCAAAGCAATTACAGGTTGTTACTATGAAGTAATAACAGTATTATACTGTATTTATTCTAACAGACCTGTAAAAAAAGTGTTAATAGTAAAATAATTACATACATGTCAACCTTTAGTTACCCATGCCCTTATAAAATCTGTACTTTTCCCTTACATACACCCATGAGCCCTTATATACGAGAAAAAAATTCCAATATATAATCCAAAGCACCGATTGTTTTATTCCACATTATACACCCCTATTGTAATAGGCATATTTATCACACTGCATCAAGTTAAAGGGATCAAATAAGCATGTACTGAATAAAAAGAAATTCTAGATCCCAGAGAAAACAACTGAATTAAAAAGGACTATATATGTACAGTCAAGTAAACAATTATCTACTAAAGAGAATGACTGAATGTGGCAGTTTGTATGAGTGGGTGGAGCACAGAAGGACGGCAGGCCAGAATTAAGTTTAAAAAAAACTCTTTTATTGTGCACTTTTCAGTCGCACTCTAATTCTCCCGGCCACACACACACACACACACACACAAGTTGTCTGGTTGGGGAGAGAGCTCTTCCTCTGCTCTCGCTCTCTCTTTAAGTAGGGCGTGGTCACTGGGGAAGACACACAAACACACGTTAATAGACCTCAGGTGCAGTGATTCTGCCACTTACCTTCCCTGACTTCGCCCTCCGGTCACAGAACGACGCTTGACCACGCCCCCGCTGCCACATATCCCCACTGCCCGACTCAGGCCGGGCGGCTGTCCGGCCTGCAGCCGACCCCCCCCCCCCCTCATGGGAGAGGAAGTCCGCCATGACCATCTGCGCCCCCGGCCTGTGGATCACCTTGAAGTTAAAGGGTTGGAGTGCCAGATACCAACGGGTGATCCACGCGTTGGCATCCTTCATGCGGTGGAGCCACTGGAGGGGCGCGTGGTCCAAACAGAGGGTGAAAGGGTGTCCCAGCAGGTAGTAGCAGAGGGCGAGGACCGCCCACTTGATCGTGAGGCACTCTTTTTCGATGGTGCTGTAGCGCCTCTCACATACCAACAGCTTCCTGCTGATGTACAGCACTGGACGGTCCTCCCCCTCCACCTCCTGGGACAAAACAGCCCCCAGCCCCCCGTCTGACGCATCTGTCTGTAACATAAAGGGGAGAGAAAAGTCAGGGGAGTGTAACAGTGGCCCCCCACAAAGTGCAGCCTTCACCTCAGAGAAAGCCCGCTGGCATTGAGCCGTCCACTGGACCGGATCTGGTGCCCCCTTTTTAGTGAGATCAGTCAGCGGGCTGGTGACGTCCAAATAATTAGGTATAAACCTACGATAGTAGCCAGCCAGCCTCAGGAACTGTCTCACCCCCTTTTTGGTCTTGGGCCTCGGGCAGGCCGCAATTGCTGCTGTCTTGTTAATTTGGGGACGCACCTGCCTGTTGCCCAAGTGGAAGCCCAGATACCGTGCTTCCACTCGCCCAATTGCACACTTCTTCAGGTTGGCTGTGAGACCCGCTCACCTCAGCGACCTAAGGACGGCCCTCAGGTGTTGCAGGTGCTGCGGCCAGTCATTACTAAAGATAATGATATCATCGAGGTACGCGGCCGCATAGGTGGTGTTGGGACGGAGGACCCTGTCCATCAGCCGCTGAAACGTAGCGGGCGCCACAAACAGCCCAAAAGGAAGTGTGACAAACTGGTGTAAGCCAAACGGTGTGGAAAAGGCCGTTTTTTCTCGGGATAATGGAGTCAAGGGGATCTGCCAATAACCCTTTCTCAAATCCAGTGTCGAGTAAAAGTGAGCCGTGCCTAGTCGATTGAGCAACTCATCAATACGAGGCATTGGGTACGCGTCGAATTTAGACACTGCGCTGACTTTTCTATAGTCTACACAGAACCGGACTGACCCGTTGGCCTTGGGTACCAAGACCACCGGGCTGCTCCAGTCACTGTGGGACTCCTCGACGATGCGCATTTCGAGCATGGCCTCGAGTTCTTCCCGAACCACTTTTTTCTTATGTTTGGGTAGCCTGTAAGGGCGGCTGCACACTACCACCCCCAGGGGCATCTCAATGTGGTGCTCTATGAGGTCGGTGTGGCCAGGCAGGGGCGAGAACAAGTCTGAAAACTCGGTCTGCAACTGGGCAACCTCCGTGAGTTGGGTCGGGGAGAGGTGGTCTCCACAGGGGACTGGAGAGGTACGCGATGCCAATGCTCCCTTTTGAACCTCCGGCCCCAGCTCTGCCTTCTCCGGAACCACCGACACCAACGCCACGGGGACCTCCTCGTTCCAGAGTTTGAGCAGATTGAGGTGGTAAATCTGTAGCGCCCCCACCCCTGTGCATTTGCCTCACCTCATAGTCGACGTCCCGACTCGCCGTGTGACCTCAAAGGGTCCTTGCCACTTGGCGATCAATTTGGAGCTCGATGTGGGCAACAGTATGAGTACTTTATCTCCCGGTGTGAACTCCCTAAGGCACGTACCCCTGTCGTACTGGCAGGTTTGCCGATCTTGGGCCTGCTGCAAATTCTCCCGGGTTAGGTGTGTGAGTGTGTGGAGTTTTGCGCGCAGGTCAATAACATATTGAATTTCATTTTTACTTGGTGAAGGTCCCGCCTCCCAGTTTTCTCGCAGCACATCTAGAATGCCACGCGGCTTATGCCCATATAACAATTCGAACAGGGAGAACCCCGTGGAGGCTTGTAGGACCTCTCGCACTGCAAATAACAAGGGTTCGAGCCATTTATCCCAATTACGTGCGTCCTTGCTTCCGAATTTTTTAATTATATTTTTGAGGGTGCAATTGAACCGTTCAACTAAACCATCCGTTTGTGGGTGATAAACGCTGGTGCGGATTGGCTTAATTCCTAATAACCCATACAGTTCGTTCAATGTACGTGACATAAACGAGGTGTCTTGGTCAGTCAGAATCTCTTTCGGGATTCCAACTCGGGAGATGATGCGGACGAGCGCTTGCGCAATAGTGCGTGCTGAGATATTGCGAAGGGGCACTGCTTCCGGGTATCGCGTTGCATAGTCCACCAGAACTAAAATAAAGCAGTACCCTCATGTTGACCGATCGAATGGCCCGACGAGATCCATCCCAATTCTTTTGAACGGGGTCTCGATTAATGGGAGAGGGCGCAAAGGCGCTTTGGAATGGCCGCTGGATTTACTAACTGGCATTCGCGGCACGCCGTACACCATCTACGGACATTGCCGCGAATCCCTGGCCAAGGTCCCTCCTCCCTCGATTAACGGTAGAGGGCGCAAAGGCGCTTTTGGAATGGCCGCTGGAATGGCATTCACGGCACGCCGTACACCACCTACGGACATTGCTGCGAATCCCTGGCCAATAGAACCAGGCCATTATTCGGGCTAGTGTTTTTTTTTCCTGCCCTAAGTGTTCAGCCATGGGATTAAAGTGAGCCGCCTGGAATACCAATTCCCCGCGGCTCTTCGGAATCAAAAGGTGCGTGACTTGCTCTTTGGTCTGGGTGTCCTGCGTCACTCAGTATACTCTATCCTTCATAATCGTGAAATAGGGGAAGGACGGGGTGGCGGTTGGCTGGAGCATTTGACCATCGATTACTCTCACTTGGTCAAATGCATGCCGCAGAGTCTCGTCTCGCGACTGCTCTAATAGAAAATCCACGAGGGATTCCCCAATAGAGAGAGGAGGAGCCAGCGGCTCCTCACTCTGACACGGAGATGACATAGACGGCTCTGTGACAGCTGCTCCCGCCAACGCGACACCGGGACCTCCCCTTATTAAACTACGGCAGGACCCACTCTTCACTAGCTGACTCATTAATTCCCCAAATCCCGGCCAATCCGTCCCCAAAATTATCGAGTGGGTAAGGCGAGGATTAACCGCCGCCTTTACTATAAATTTTTCCCCTTGAAAAAAAATGTGGACCGACACTAAAGGGTAGTTGTGAACATCCCTGTGCACACACAACACCTTCACCAATTGTGCTCCCCCCAATGCCTCGTCTTGCACCAGGTTTTGGTGGATTGAGGTCTGATTACAACCAGAATCCACCAACGCCTGATATGTATCCCCTTGGATACTCACCGATATGCGATACACTCCGGCCCGATCGAGGGCGGCTCCTGGCGCGTCAGGGATCCGAACCACCGCGCCCACCTCCATTATCGTGCACTGCTGTTGGAGGTGGCCTGGCTCCCCGCAGCGCCAGCAAACCGGCCCGAGCTTCCTCTCCGCACTGGTGTTCTGGGGCTCACTCACCTGAGGGGGGGGGAAGAGACAGACACAGAAGGGAGAAACGGGAGGGCACCACGGGTGCGGCAGGCCGGCTGGGGTGGCGCCGGCCCCTGCCTCTGCGGTGGGGGAATGGGGTGAGGATGAGACACAGGAGGAGAGGGGGAGAGAGAGAGAGGAGAGGAGAGAAGAGGCTGTCTGCTGTCCTGCCATCGGGACAGCCGCCAAATAGTCCTCCGCCAGCTCGCTTGCCTGATCCAGCGACGCCGGGCGGTGGCACTGGACCCACTCCGCGGTTCTGGCTGGTAAGTGTGCGATGAATTGTTTCAGTACCACCTGGTCGATGATCCCCTCGGCATCGCGGTTGTCGGCCCTCAACCACCGCCAGCAGGCGTCCCAGAGTTGCTGGCCAAACGCGAACGGCCGGCTGACTTCCTCCAAGCGCAAAGCGCGGAAGCGCTGCTGCTGCTGCTCGGGGGTGTGCCCCACACGCTGGAGGATGGCCCGGCGAAGGTCAGTGTAGGCCAGCTGGTGGTCGGCGGGGGGCTGTAGTGCGGCCAGCTGCGCCTCTCTCGTTAGCAGGGGGAGGAGGCGTGCCATGCGCTGTTCCATCGGCCACCCCGAGGTCTCTGCGACTTGCTCAAAGAGCGTGAGGAATGCCTCGGGGTCATCCTGCGGGCCCATCTTTGTTAGGGTGAGGGGGGACGGGCCCGCGGTGGGAGAGTTGGTAGACCCCACCGACGCGAGGAGGTGCCAGAACGCCTGACAATCTTCTTGCTGAGCCAACACCAGGACCTCGAACCGCTGTTCCTGCTCCTTTCGGAGGGCGACTAGCGCCTGGTGCTGGCTTTGCTGGGCCGTGGCGAGGGCGTGGACCAGGTCGGCGAACGGGGAGGACTCCATGGGGCTGTTCTGCTTCTGTGCTCCAAAATAATTCCTGGGTTTCAGCACCACTGTAGCAGTTCTTACACAGGGGCGGAGCACAGAAGACGGCAGGACAGAGTTCAGGTTGGTAAACCGTTTTTTTATTGTCACACTTTTCAGTGAACACTCAGAACATAAACACAGACACACACACACACAACCGGCGTCTGGTTCGGGGAAGAGCTCCCTCTGCTCTCGCTCTCCCTCCTTAAATAGGGCGCGGTCACTGGGGAAGACACACAAACACATTAATTCACATCAGGTGCAGTGATTCTGCCACTTACCTTCCCTGACTCCACCCTCCGGTCACAGACCGATGCTTGACCACGCTCCCGCTGCCACAGTCTCGTCATATTTTCGTGATCAAAGAGTTATGTTTAGCTCATCACTGTCTCGTTTTAGTCATGAAAAAAGGTGCGTTAACAAAATAATTTGTCATCATTAACGAAAACAACACTGTTTTTTGGAGTGTTCTTCGTTGTACAAAGATGTTGCAGATTTGGCACTAGCTATAATATCACTGCTTGGGCAGCAGTTGTAGCTCCTCATCACAGTTCATTTTAATTTGCAGATATGCAGTTAATGCGTCTGCAGCCATATTTTTTATGTACTCAGTATGAATTTTCCTAACCAATGAAAAAGCCCTCTCACTATCTGCATTGCTATGTGGGAGGCACAGCAAAGCAGTAAAAAGTTGTTTCAGCATTGGAAACCTGGCAACACCCAGAGCAGTTTTTACATCAAAGACCTTTCCCCAATATACATCTATTATTTTCCTGGTCAATAAAAGAAAATCAGAGCACAGCAAACATGTAGATGGTGTTAAATTGCTTCCATCCCCTATGACACATTTTAGAGACAGGTTACCAACGGTCGTTACCACTCTTCATTCAATACTTTTCCAGTTTACTGACGACTGATGGTAGTAACGAGCAGGGCCGCTGACAGCTTTGGCTGGGCCCGGGACAAAATGCTCTGAATGGGCCCCCCCCTAACAGGGCCGTAACTACCATTGAGGACACCGAGGTCATGTCCTCGGCATTTTTTTCCCCACGGTATTTTTTTTTCACTCAGAAATGTGAAATTAATATATGATGAAAATCGTTCTGACTTTGATCGGTGGAAAATTGTAAATTCAGCTTGCATCCCCCTGTTCTCATTTGTTTGTCTAAAAATAAAGTCCACATAATCATTTTTAAACGAAGCTGAAATATCCGACATTGGAAACATTTCATATTAGGCAGCCTCGCGATAGTCAGCTAAGCACCACGGGATATAGACCCTTTTCAGTCATGTGACCTTCGTAAACGCGACCACCATTTTGGACATGTAGCGGACTTCGGCTCGAATTGGTTTGAATGCGAGGAAGGCGACAAACGGAGAACATACAAGAAAAAGGAGCGAGATGCAGAAAACACCTCCGCTATCCAGCGACGTAGGGCATTTACAGGGCGAGCAGAGGGAGAAATAACAACAGTAACGACACATTATCAACGCCGTACAGAAATAATGGTTTATGGCACAGACCCTTTCGGTTCTTGCTCATCTAGCTGCTACAATGACTGCTTAGACTGCAACAATAATACCTAACACACATTTACATATCCGTCGTAAAGACGTGAAACTTGTCGAGTGACGAGTGTGTTCATTGATAAGCTAACACAATCTAAAAGTAGACATACCATCACACTGCCCTGGCGCTGTGTACAATTTACCTTCTATGGCTTGTGCACTCGCTATTTGCCATTACTTTCTCCAACCCAGTGTTACAGATTACAGGGAACGGCCTGGATTTAAAAGACAAATACATGTTCCTCTTGTTTTGAACACTTATTTGTAGGCAGTGCTTTAATTTGTAAAGTGGGAGGTCCTGGAGCGCAGAGGATGAGCGGCTCCGGTGCGGAAAAAAAGGGGGCGGGGTGCTGCGCTTCTGGGCATGTTTTGTAATAACACTGCAAATTAAGTTCATCTGCAGATATTTTGTGGATGTCGTTTCATGAGAGAAATCACCAACAAGGCAGATATCAAAATCAGACATTAACACTAAATAAACTTGCATTTTTTTTATTTAATTATTTGGGTTTTTTTTTTTGTTACATAGTCAAAAGAGGTGTCGGATCACCGGATCCAGTGTAAATAGCTGCCGGAGCCAACGCCCGAGGTTCCGGAGCGCGCTCCGGCTTGCTCCCCTCAAATTAAGCGCTGTTTGTAGGACACTGCCTCTGATCTGTCCTACAGTCTACCAACAGCAAAGGAACACAACGCTAGCTAATGTCGTTAGCTAATAGCTACTACAGAAGAACAAAGAGGTTACAATGGGTTATTTTAGCCTATTTGGTTACACACTCGCCGCCACAGAATGTTAACAGCAATGTAATGCCTTTTCTGGCTAATTTTATTCGTCTTACCTCCAACAAAGTGGTCACTACACAAGCGCTGGTATGCCGAGGGCTGCCAATCTGTTAATTTTTTTTAATGGCCGCTATCCATCTTCTCCGTCGGGATCCGATAAAATGATAACCCTTGCCTTGTGTGTTGATGGTTACTACATCCAGGTGCACAACAATATAGTGGCATGATGGAAGTCTTGCTGAAAATAAACACTTTTTTTGCTGCCGTTCCTCAATGCTGGCTGTGGTAAACTACTGGTAGTACATGTCCAAAATGGCGGCTGCGTTTGTCGTGACGTCACGTGAAAAGGGTCCATACAAGAGCTGAGAAGTGTTCTCATCAAGGTCCGACTCCACAGCCAGTCAGTTTGTCAATTAGTCGTGGAATCTGAAAATTGACACAAGATGAAGAATTCTACTACACTAAAACAAACCAAACTCAGCTCTGGAAAGTCAACAAGTGAGAGAAAAAGAAAGAGGGAAGAAGGTGAGTTAATTTTGCCAGTCACTGACAGTTATGTGCCGGAATGCTTATGATCATTAACAGTGCAATTTTAATTAGCATTTCAAGCAACAACAGTCGAAGCCACTTAGCTAGATAGGATTTTCGTTTTCCAGGCGGCACAAACTCTTTTATTCTCTCTCTCTATTTGATTTGGTGCGTTTCAGATCAGAAAAGGCTGGACAGTCGTGACCTGTTGTTTATGAAGTTATTGGATAGCTACTGACGAGACTTGAGCTATTTTGCTAACTTACCAGACTATAGGCTAACGTGAACACAAGACACTATTGTTTTGATCATTGGTTGTATTTTCGAACGGAAATGAAAACGGGTAGCAAACTTATTATGTTCACATTTTATTTACAACATGATGTACCACCTCTGACTGCTTTCTGTCAATCATGAGCAGCCCAGCCGCGTTCACAGCTCCTCCTCCAATCAGCAGCTGGAGATGAGCCTCCTCTCGGGAAGTCTTGTCCCGCCCCTCTTATGAGGCTCAGTCTCTGAATGTAGCGTTTTAGTCGGTTTTGTCCAATAACCGTATAGTATTTTGCTATTGAAAAGGGCATATATATTTTTTAAAAAGCAATTGAAGTCCATTCAGGCTCGGCTAGATTGCATTGTCACTCTCACTCACTCACTCACTCTCTCATACACTCTCTCACTCACTCACACACACAAAATACTTTTGTGATCGTGCAGTTTTGAAATTGTTAAAATAAACATGTTCACCTACATGTTCATCTTGTTGGGCTTGTGATTTTGACTCGTTTCCAAAATGTATGAAAAGTCACCATATTAGGACTTTTTCTTTTTGGCAAATAAGATGTATCGCAATGTTTGACCTCGGTATTTGAAAAATCCTGGTTACGGCCCTGCCCCCTAACAACCCCCCCACACACCCACCTCTCTTATCCCAGTCTCTAGGTCCGTGTATGATCCAATCATTCAATTATTCCATTCAATCTGGAAAACGAAAAACAAAAGAACCACTCAATATTTCGTTTTCCTGTTTTTCTGTATGACCAAAAAATGAGGGATTGGTGTTTGTTTTCCTTTTTCCAACTCAAAACAGAACAAATAATAAACAGGGAAACCAAAACGAAATAATAACTCTAATTTACGATTATTGATTTTCTCTATTCCCCACGCTCCATTAGCCTTCCCATGATCCTCAGCGACAGTCCATCATCATCTCTGCGTCTATGAAACAGAAAAATTGCATGTGCATGTATATATCAAGTAATTTATTCATACATCCTATTCATTTAATATATTAAGCTGATGATCTCTTAATTATTATTATCTCAATATAATAGTAATCTGTACTCGAGTTGAGGGGGGATGGGGGGGATGCCATCCCCCCGGAATAAAAAATGGTCAAAATCATCCCCTCTCTAAAACGGGCATTCCCCCTCCCTTCCCTTGAGCAATTTTATCAATAAATGTGGACATTACTTCTATTTAACATTGGAATTAGAAATGCCATTCCACGTAGCTTTGCTGAAACTGAGCATACAGTAAGCTACCGCGAGAGGGCGCGCGCAAGCGAAGCGTTTGAGGAGGTGACATTCAGTTGGGGTTCCGTTATTTTTGATTTCATTCGGCGTCAGTGACAGCAGCGGATTGCAGCATCATGGCCAAGCGGAGTGGACAGCAAAACCTAAGCAGGTTCGGCTTTAAGATCGCAAGAAAAAAACATTTCAGGAGTCAAGAGTTACGAATATCAGTCCCACTTTCTGTGAGCCCACTATCATGCTGTAAAGTTACCAATATGGAGCCTAATTTGTGGGCGGCGGATAACAACACAGCTATCATAATGAATGTTAGTTTGGAGTCTAGCCAGCTATCGATAGCTTACTCAGGTTCATGTTAGCTTTGATTTCTTGTATAAGGCCATTAATTTAATCAGCCTGGACGTTCGTTTGTTATTCTTCAGGCAACAAAAAGTGTTATTCAAGACAGGAAGGCTAAAATTAACGACACTCGCAGTTTTGAAGGCTTCATTGCCTCATTAGAGAGCCGGTCACAACATGTAAGGCAGAGCAGGATTGGTGTAGGACTCCACAGTGTCTGCTAAAATGTAGCTTTCTTTTTCTTCGTCATAGGCTCTTCTTCTGTCTCAATGGGCAGTGGTGTCGTGGAGATTTTTAAAGTGGGGGTACGCGATTCGTGACGTCATCGATTTGATATCATGTCAGAAGCGGTAGCCTTTGTCTGGTCGCCTATGTTTGGTCTGAATGATTTGTATAAATGTTACGTTCTTTTAACAACACAAGAGGGCACAAGAAGACACTTTTTTCCAGACATTTTTATGTGTGCAATTTTCATTCGTGTTTGTCAGTACAGCCCAACTGTTATGGCGAAAAGCCGCGGTTTATTTTGTCTCCAATAAATATGCCGAAATGGCTAAAGAGGAACAAATTCGCCTTCTCCTTCCGAATGCATCGTCGTAGACAGCACCACTCTGCTGCTGGAACTCAACATAAACCTTGCATAGGTTTAACATGGACTATCAGGCGTGAAGCCAAAATATTGGAAATTATGATACACAAACACCTTTGTTCATGTTCATTTGAGCCGAGCTGCATTCGGAATTCGATATTTTTACTAGCCTACTTACTGCCGTGGCAACAGCTACAGCATGTGTCCAGAAGTTCAAAAAAAGTCACGTCACTCACTCACATCGCATACAAACCAGCAATGGGCTGAAATTTATAAAAGGCACCAATCGAATAAATCAAGCATTTAGTCTGGCGCGATTGAGGCACCTGCGTATACAAAATACATGACATGCAGCCATTGGGTTAAGCCCTACCATGCACTCCTTCTTAAAGACTTGAGTATTTCTTTAAATTTATTGTCATTTCACATTTTTGGATGTACAACAAAACACTAAACAGGAAGGCCACAAAGATTATGAATTTCAAATCATATATATAATACAGTATGTGGTGAAATTATCCGCGTAAGGATGGCCAGGCAGGTGATTATATCAGTTCTGTTGCCCTCTCGGTGCTGCTACCATGAACGCCCGGAAATCACACACACACACACACACACACACACACACACACACACACACACACACACACACACAGAGAGAGAGAGAGAGAGAGAGACCCTACTGTTATTATTAGGCTATTAAAAATCATAGGCCTATACTGAGCAAAAATCGCATTAGAACTTCAAAAATCATGAAGCATTAAACCGACAGATGGCGGAGTCAACCGTTTACATAATTCTAATATCTCGGCTGCGTTTAGAATGCATTCTACTTTGCGTCGCTACGTTTTACGTAACGTTCGATTGGGGGGGGGCATTGATGATGAGCACAAAGGCACGTGTCACTTACTGTAGTGCGTATAAACTCAGGCCATTGAATGACAGTTTTTTTTTAATCTCACCTCGGGAGAAGTGGGTGGACGGCGTACCCCCGCGTACCACGCCCACTACACCCCTGTCAATGGGCCTTTTCCCCTTTCCAAAGAAACTTTCCAAAGATGCCTGCTTTTAACTCATTTTGCTAGCTTGTATCCAGTATGTATCAAAGTGCTGGTATGTATCGAAGCAAAGTATCAAAGTATCCAAGGCAGCTCCTTGGTAACCGTGAACGTTAAGGTGTCACGTGACCTAGATAACAGCGGGAATCAACGTTACAGAAAGAATCCGGTCATTTTTCAAAGCTCAAATCCTCGTTCAGATAATAAATAAATCAGAAATAACATTATAATTATATTTAATTAAATTATCTTATCCACTGCTCTTTATTCCAGATGACAGTCAGCAGCAACTGCAGCACAGTGCGACAGGAGCTGGAGGACCCGGAGTGTGAGCAGGAGAACCAACAGCTGAAGAGCTGAAGATTTACAATTTACTGTTGCTTGTTTTAGCTTATTGGTTCCCTACCTACCTCTGTATTTAATTCAATGTTCGCAATGTTCAGCTTTGAATAAAAATTCTATTGACTTGATATGAAAAGATTCACTTGTTCATTTACATTGCCTGCTGAGGTTTTAATAAATTATTTACCAAACGATTTAAAAGGAGCCTACCATGACTAGTGCAATTTGAAGTGTAACTTCATAGTCATGGTAGGCTCCTTTTAAATCGTTTGGTAAATAATTTATTAAAACCTCAGCAGGCAATGTAAATGAACAACTGAATCTTTTCATATCAAGTCAATAGAATTTGTTGCCTGAAGAATAACAAACGAACGTCCAGGCTGATTAAATTAATGGCCTTATACAAGAAATCAAAGCTAACATGAACCTGAGTAAGCTATCGATAGCTGGCTAGACTCCAAACTAACATTCATTATGATAGCTGTGTTGTTATCCGCCACCCACAAATTAGGCTCCATATCGGGAACTTTACAGCATGATAGTGGGCTCACAGAAAGTGGGACTGATATTCGTAACTCTTGACTTACCTCCTGAAATGTTTTTTCTTGCGATCTTAAATCCGAACTTGCTTAGGTCTTGCTGTCCACTCCGCTTGGCCATGATGCTGCAATCCGCTGCTGTCACTGACGCCGAATGAAATAAAAAATAACGGAACCCCAACTGAATGTCACCTCCTCAAACGCTTCGCTTGCGCGCGTGCCCTCTCTCGCGGTAGCTTACTGTATGCTCAGTTTCAGCAAAGCTACGTGGAATGGCATTTCTAATTCTAATGTTAAACAGAAGTAATGTCCACATTTATTGATAAAATTGCTCAAGGGAAGGGAGGGGGAATGCCCGTTTTAGAGAGGGGATGATTTTGACCATTTTTTATTCCGGGAGGATGGCATCCCCCCCATCCCGAGTACAGATTACTATTATATTGAGATAATAATAATAATTAAGAGATCATCAGCTTAACATTAACAGCTTAATATATTAAATGAATAGGATGTATGAATAAATTACTTGATATGTACGGTACATGCACATACAATTTTTCTGTTTCATAGACGCAGAGATGATGATGGACTGTCGCTGAGGATCATGGGAAGGCTAATGTAGCGTGAGGAATAGAGAAAATCAATAATCGTAAATTAGAGTTATTATTTCGGTTTGGTTTCCCTGTTTATTATTTGTTCTGTTTTGAGTTGGAAAAAGGAAAACAAACACCAATCCCTCATTTTTTGGTCATACAGAAAAACAGGAAAACGAAATATTGAGTGGTTTTTTTGTTTTTCGTTTTCCAGATTGAATGGAATACTTGAATGATCGGATGATACACGGACCGTTGTGGTTATGAAATGATTCAATGCCCTGTGCGTTTGATATGGTGTTCAGTGTGACTTGCTCTCCCCTCGTTTGTAACATGAATTGCGTGCCGCACGTGCCTTGGTTGGGGTTACTTTACGGGGCTGGAAAAAGTTGTCTGTGTCTTACCCAGTGATGGGAATAACGGCGTTAGAAATAAACGGCATTACTAACGGCGTTACTTTTTTTTTTAGTAACGTGTAATCTAACTAATTACTGTTTTACATCGTTATAACGCCGTTCCCGTTACTTACAATAAAATACTATGCGTTACTTTATTAAAGCTGTTCTCATCTGGCACGCTGCTCGCTCAGCCTTTCTTTACTCTGCTTTAGTGTGGGGCGGGGAGACGCGAGACAACGGCACAGTAAGCCAATCAGAGTAGATTTGGACAAAATACGTAGGTAGGCCACGCCTACTGCACTACTGCGCGATCTTTCAATCGGAAGAGCCAGCGATGGCGAGCGGTCAGCCCAGCACTGCGCTTTCACACTGGAAATACAGCCATTACTTTTCATTACTTGAAATAAAAGGCAAGAGTGTTTACGTGCAATGCACATTATGTTGAGGAACAAAGCGTTTGTCCTCATCAGTGGCCAGTAATTAGTAACATAATTTTAATAACTACAAAAATATATTACATTTGATAGATGTCTTATCTCACATTGTCCCACAAAACTATTAATATAGTGTAGATAACATTACTAATTGGTTCTGTTAAGTGTCCATTTCGGTCATTTAACACATTTAACATTCACTTTTATTATGATTACACTAATTGAATTTGATTTTTTTTGAGGGGGGAACAAAATGTAACGGAATAATTACTTTCCCTGGTAATTAGTTACTTTTATGACAAAGTAACTCCGTTACTAACTCAGTTACTTTTTGGGAAAAGTAACTATAACTAATTACTTTTTGAAAGTAACGTGCCCAACACTGGTCTTACCTGGCTCAGCTGCCCCACTGCCTTTGCTAGTACCTGCTGCATCATCCGAATCTTTTTTAAAATATTTATGCAGTGAGCTCCTGAGTCTCTTGGTTTCTTCCTCTCTTTTTCTCTTTTCTTTTCTTTTCTGTGCTCCTGACTTGTGCATGTTGGCAAATGGCACGCACGCTGATTGTCGAAGCGCTATGATCGAACGATGTCGTTTTTTTCCCCCTTAATCAAAGAGTCAGACCAAACCATTTTTGCATTAGGGGTGGTAGGGGGTTCTTGACGCCTTTTTCAAAGACAATAAAGGCAACAGATCTAGAAATCATTTATTGAATGCAAATATTGAGGTATTTCACCCACGTGACCAAGTCACATGACGCAGCCATTTTGGACGGCACGCTTAAGTCCTTCAGTGCAAGGCGGTATGAGATGGTGGAGACCTTTGCACATTTTAACAAGAAAGTAAGCTGTGATTCGTGTTAAATTGGATCTGTCTTTTATCACAAACAGTGTACCCAGCCTTGGTATGGAGCCCTGTTTATTTATTTCTGTGTCCCGTTTCTTTCTAGCCTCTGTTATTGCGTTTTATGTCTGATGTCTGCTACATGCAACCCTAGACAAATTAACACTGCCTTGTTTCACTGCTCAGATGGGTTAACAAACACTGACCCATTTACTTTTTGCTATATATTTTATCAAAATTGTGTTAACTGATAAACTAACCTGAAATGAAATGATCACTGCAAAGTCTGGAGTACTCTGTTGGCTCCCAATCCTGTCTCTTCACAGCTGCAATCCATTTGGCCCTCTTGTCTGGGTCAGTAGGAAACCGGTAGTGATGTGTCGGTCGCGAACGATCCGGTTCAAAGAGCCGGCTCTTTGAAGTGAACGACGGGAGCCGGCTCTTCGGTGGGAGCCGAGTTGGGGAGCCGAATTAGTTTTTTTGTCCTTAGGTGCCTCAGAGAGAGAGACTTTCACAAAAAAAGTTGCTGTCCGATTGCGTCTTTGTGTTGTCTATTACTATTCAAAGGAAAAAAAGTGGCATGGTGTACGCCTACTTTTTTTGGTTGGGGGGGGTTGATGTCATTCACAGCTGCAAAAATACGAAAATTGGTGTAATGCTTAAAGCTGTGGCACGCAGGGGAGAGGAGTCTGTGAGGCACCTGAGGAGGGGAAAATCAGCTGTGTATTTTATATTGGTAATATAACACAGTTTTGCATTATGTTTGTGAGAAAATAATTTATTAATTGCTAAGTAAGTTTTATTTCTATAGCTAGAACATTGTTACACTGCTATACTTTACAAAGCTTTACAATGGCTACAAAAACTAAAAAATAAAATGGAAAACATCCTATTGATAAAATATAAATAATAATGTAATTAATTAACTAGTTAATTGCAGCAATTAAATCAAAAATAAAATCTCAGGAGCCTTTTGGGAGCCGAAAGAGCCGGCTCCTTATAGTAAGAAGAGCCAAAAGAGCCGGCTCCCGAAAAAGAGCCGAAATTCCCATCACTAGAAACCGGTAAAAGGAGCGTCCAGCACGCTGTCCCTGTCTGTTGTGGCAGCCCACAGCACAACAAGCAAACACCATGGTTATTTATAGAGTGCTTACTGACAAATTAATCTATTCTAGGTGTCTGTAACACGTTTTTTTTCAAGCTGGTTCTCCCTCTCTGTCTGCAGCGTTAGTATGTAGCTTGACGTTCAAAATGGCGGACACCGGGGCGTCACGTGACCCTGTGACGTCAGGTGAAATACCTCAATAGCACATTTCTCCCCCAAATCAACACATTTTGAAATGAAATAAAATAATCGCAACTTCATGAGAGCCCAGTTCTGGGCCCCCCCATTCCTGGGCCCGGGACAACATACCCGTTTGTCCCCCCCTGTCGGCGGGCCTGGTAACGAGTGTTGGTCATCTGTGTCTACATATAATGTCTATCAGCAATTAAAATGTTTAGGGAAGCGAAAACAGAAATCGCCGGGTGCCGTTGTATAAACGGCGACTCCCAGTATTGCTTCCCTAAATTATCATGATAATCCCTACATGCAAACAGTAAAAACTTAAAAAAAAAAAAAAAAAACACACAAATGCTTACCTGTACAGTCTTTGAATCGGTAAACTTTTTTTTTCGCTAGCTGTGAAAAATGGTCTGCCACAGTCAGGGGGATATGTTATGTTCCACGAGAAATTGGCAGAACATAACTTCTGCAGCCGTCACAAAAGTCTGGGCAGTCCGAGCCGATGTACTTAAATGACTGAGAAAACCACGTGCAACTATAAAACCACATAAATTGAAATAGTTCCGTTTCATTGGGCATGTGTGTTTGAAAAAATAAATGGTGGATGCTAAGAAAATTTTCTCAGAGTAACGGAAAAATCTCTGATACAAAATGTAATTTTCCCGTATGAAAATCAGTGTACGCCATATTAGCCAAAAAATTGCATTTTCCCATACAAAATACAGGGAAACTATAACTTGACATGTATGTAATTACAGTAAGTTACTGTTGTATTTTCCAGTGATTTCTTGGAATTCATAACCACAGAACATTACTGTAATTATACAGCTATTGACTGGCAACTTTTTTCCCTAGTAATTTACTGTTAACTTCACTAAAATTTTTATAGTGTGGACATTTGGGAACAAAATGGATATGTTAATTCTAAACAAAAGCCTTTAAAAACAAGCTGAAATTTGGAAGCTGATGAGTAACTTAAAGTGAGATATTAAGGTGCATTCTCTACATCAGCTAAGTTACACAACACAGGAAACTGAAACCACAAGAGGAAACAGAATGTTTTGCAAAATGTTTTGGAAATGTCAGATGTTTTGTAAAAGCATCTCAGTTTATGCACCCAGTGTCTATCACCCAGCTCACCCTCTCAAAGGTGGTTTCTTTTTGTCTGGTCTGTCTTTCACTGTGATTGCTGTGTTCTCACCTGCTCAAATGAACAACACTAAGGGGACACCAGGTTTCACTAAATACTGATTATATGAAAGAGATGAACAAAATAAAATGACAAATGCCAAGGACAACCTGTTTGTACTGTATCATGTCAGCTAAAGTGTGTGTTGTGAAGCAATACACAGTGTCTTGGGCAGCATGGTGATGCAGTGGTTAGCACTGTCGTTTCAGAGCAAGAAGGTTCTGGGTTCGAGCCCAGTGGCTAATGGGGGACTTTCTGTGTGGACTTTTCATGTTCTCCCTTTGTCTGCATGGGTTTGCTCTGGTTTCTCCCACAGTACAAAAACATGCAGCTAGGTTATGTGAGTGTGTGTGTGTGAGTGCACAGAAAGGAACTGGCGATCCTACTGCTGCAATTCTGGCCAAGTCAACCAAACATAGTTTGCCTCAAGCCCGGATCAGGTTTGGCAGTGACTACAATGACACAGTAGCTTGCATAAATAAAGATTAGCACCCATAACACATTTATAAATAATAAACACATTTAGGACCTGGAATTGACTTTATTGCGATTAGACACAATGAGCTCCCCACCCAATATTTACTGATGTCACCTGAAACAGCTTAAACTGCCATTTGAGTTGTAGCGGAGCGCCGAGCGGAGCACCATACCTAAGAAAAAATGGTAAACCCATCGAGTCGATTTTTTGTGGTTTGTCTGTGTACGTGTACCACCAGTCATACACACCGCCTTGTGGCCAGTGTTAGTAATTACAGTCATACACACCGCCTAGTGGCCAGTGCTAGCCAGTAAAGAAAGTGCAGTGATTCTGCCACTTACCTTCCTGACTTCGCCCTCCAGTCACAGAACGACGCTTGACCACGCCCCCGCTGCCACATACCCCCACTGCCCGACTCAGGCCGGGCGGTTGTCCGGCCTGCAGCCGACCCCCCCCCCCTTGATGGGAGAGGAAGTCCGCCACGACCATCTGCGCCCCCGGCCTGTGGATCACCTTGAAGTTAAAGGGTTGGAGTGCCAGATACCAACGGGTGATCCGCGCGTTGGCATCCTTCATGCGGTGGAGCCACTGGAGGGGCGTGTGGTCCAAACAGAGGGTGAAAGGGTGTCCCAGCAGGTAGTAGCAGAGGGCGAGGACCACCCACTTGATCGTGAGGCACTCTTTTTCGATGGTGCTGTAGCGCCCCTCACGTACCGACAGCTTCCTGCTGATGTACAGCACTGGACGGTCCTCCCCCTCCACCTCCTGGGACAAAACAGCCCCCAGCCCTCTGTCTGACGCATCTGTCTGTAACATAAAGGGGAGAGAAAAGTCAGGGGAGTGTAACAGTGGCCCCCCACACAGTGCAGCCTTCACCTCAGAGAAAGCCCGCTGGCATTGAGCCGTCCACTGGACCGGATCTGGTGCCCCCTTTTTAGTGAGATCAGTCAGCGGGCTGGTGACGTCCGAATAATTAGGTATAAACCTACGATAGTAGCCAGCCAGCCCCAGGAACTGTCTCACCCCCTTTTTGGTCTTGGGCCTCGGGCAGGCCGCAATTGCTGCTGTCTTGTTAATTTGGGGACGCACCTGCCCGTTGCCCAAGTGGAAGCCCAGATACCGTGCTTCCACCCACCCAATTGCACACTTCTTCAGGTTGGCTGTGAGACCCGCTCAGCTCAGCGACCTAAGGACGGCCCTCAGGTGTTGCAGGTGCCGCGGCCAGTCATTACTAAAGATAGTGATATCATCGAGGTACGCGGCCACATAGGTGGCGTGGGGATGGAGGACCCTGTCCATCAGCCGCTGAAACGTAGCGGGCGCCCCAAACAGCCCAAAAGGAAGTGTGACAAACTGGTGTAAGCCAAACGGTGTGGAAAAGGCCGTTTTTTCTCGGGATAATGGAGTCAAGGGGATCTGCCAATAACCTTTTCTCAAATCCAGTGTCGAGTAAAAGCGAGCTGTGCCTAGTCGATCGAGCAACTCATCAATACGAGGCATTGGGTATGCATCGAATTTAGACACCGCATTGACTTTTCTATAGTCTACACAGAACCGGACTGACCCGTTGGCCTTGGGTACCAAGACCACCAGGCTGCTCCAGTCACTGTGGGACTCCTCGACGATACCCATTTCGAGCATGGCCTTAAGTTCTTCCCGAACCACTTTTTTCTTATGTTCGGGTAGCCTGTAAGGGCGGCTGCACACTACCACCCCCAGGGGCATCTCAATGTGGTGCTCTATGAGGTCGGTGTGGCCAGGCAGGGGCGAGAACACGTCCAAAAACTCGGTCTGCAACTGGGCAACCTCCGTGAGTTGGGTCGGGGAGAGGTGGTCTCCACAGGGGACTGGAGAGGTACGAGATGCCAATGCTCCCTTTTGAAGCTCCGGCCCCAGCTCTGCCTTCTCCGGAACCACCGACACCAACGCCACGGGGACCCCCTCGTTCCAGAGTTTGAGCAGATTGAGGTGGTAAATCTGTAGCGCCCCCACCCCTGTCCATTTGCCTCACCTCACAGTCGATGTCCCGACTCGCCGTGTGACCTCAAAGGGTCCTTGCCACTTGGCGATCAATTTGGAGCTCGATGTGGGCAACAGTATGAGTACTTTATCTCCCGGTGCGAACTCCCTAAGGCACGTACCCCTGTCGTACTGGCAGGTTTGCCGATCTTGGGCGTGCCGCAAATTCTCCCGGGTTAGGTGTGTGAGTGTGTGGAGTTTTGCGTGCAGGTCAATAACATATTGAATTTCATTTTTACTTGGTGAAGGTCCCTCCTCCCAGTTTTCTCGCAGCACATCTAGAATGCCACGCGGCTTATGCCCATATAACAATTCGAACAGGGAGAACCCCGTGGAGGCTTGTGGGACCTCTCGCACTGCAAATAACAAGGGTTCGAGCCATTTATCCCAATTACGTGCGTCCTTGCATCCGAATTTTTAAATTATATTTTTGAGGGTGCAATTGAACCGTTCAACTAAACCATCCGTTTGTGGGTGATAAATGCTGGTGCGGATTGGCTTAATTCCTAATAACCCATACAGTTCGTTCAGTGTACGTGACATAAAGGAGGTGTCTTGGTCAGTCAGAATCTCTTTCGGGATTCCAACTCAGGAGATGACGCGGAAGAGCGCTTCCGCAATAGTGCGTGCTGAGATATTGCGAAGAGGCACTGCTTCCGGGTATCGCGTTGCATAGTCCACCAGAACTAAAATAAAGCAGTACCCTCACGTTGATCGATCGAATGGCCCGACGAGATCCATCCCAATTCTTTCGAACGGGGTCTCGATTAATGGGAGAGGGCGCAAAGGCGCTTTGGAATGGCCGCTGGAATTACTAACTGGCATTCGCGGCACGCCGTACACCATCTACGGACATTGCCACGAATCCCTGGCCAATAGAACCGGGCCATTATTCGGGCTAGTGTCTTATCCTGCCCTAAGTGTCCAGCCATGGGATTAAAGTAAGCTGCCTGGAATACCAATTCCCGGTGGCTCTTTGGAATCAAAAGCTGCGTGACTTGCTCTTTAGTCTGAGTGTCCTGTGTCACTCGGTATAATCTATCCTTCATAATAGAAAAATAGGGGAAGGACGGGGTGGCGTTTGGCTGGAGCGTTTGACCATCGATTACTCTCACTTGGTCAAATGCATGCCGCAGAGTCTCGTCTCGCGACTGCTGTAACGGGAAATCTGCGAGGGCTTCCCTGAGAGAGGGAGGAGGAGCCTGATGCTCCTCACTCTGATGTGGAGATGACGTAGATGGCTCTGTGACAGCTGCTCCCGCCAATGCAACACTGGGACCTCCCCCTGCTGAACTACAGCAGGACCCACTCTTCACTAAATGACTCGTTAACTCCCCGAATCCCAGCCAATCAGTCCCCAAAATTATTGAGTGGGTGAGGCGAGGATTAACCGCTGCCTTTACTCTAAATTTTTCCCCTTGGAAAAGAATGTGGACTGACACTAAAGGGTAGCTGTGAACATCCCTATGCACACACAACACCTTCACCCCCTGTGCTCCCCCCAATGCCTCATCTTGCACCAGGCTTTGGTGAATTGAGGTCTGATTACAGCCAGAGTCCACCAATGCCTGATATGTATCCCCTTGGATACTCACCGGTATGCGATACGCTCTGGCCCGATCGAGGGCAGCTCCTGGCGCATTGGGGATCCGAACCACCGCGCCCACTTCCATTGCCAAGCACTGCTGTTGGAGGTGGCCTGGCTCCCCGCAGCGCCAGCAAACCAGCCTGGGCTTCCTCTCTGCACCGGCACTCTGTGGCTCACTCACCTGAGGGGGGGAAGAGACAGACACAGAAGGGAGAAACGGGAGGGCACCGTGGGTGCGGCGGGCCGGCTGGGGTGGCGCCGGCCCCCGTTTCCATGGTGGGGGAACGGGGTGAGGACAAGACACAGGAGGAGAGGGGAGAGAGAGAGAGAGGAGAGGGAAGAAGATGAGGTCCGCTGTCCTGCCGTCGGAACAGCCGCCAAATGGTCCTCTGCCAACTCGATGGCCTGATCCAGCAACGCCAGGTGGTGGCACTGGACCCAGTCCGCAGTCCCCTCTGGTAGGCGGGCGATGAACTGCTCCAGTACCACCTGATCAATGATTCCCTCGGCGTCGCAGTTGTCGGCCCTCAACCACCACCAGCAGGCGTCCTGGAGCTGCTGGCCAAACACGAATGGCCGGCCGACTTCCTCCAGGCGCAGAGCGTGGAAGCACTGTCGCTGTTGTTTGGGGGTGCTCGCCACCCGCTGGAGGATGGCCCAGCGAAGGTCCGCGTAGACCAGCTGGCGCTCGGCAGGGAACTGTAGCGCGGTCAGCTGCGCCTTGCCCGTTAGCAGGGGGAGGAGGCACTCCGCGTGCTGTTCCACCGGCCAGCCCGAGGCCTCTGTTGCCTACTCGAAGAGCATGAGGAAGGCCTCAGGGTCATCATGCGGGCCCATCTTAGTTAGGGTGAGTGGAGAAGGGCCCACGGCGGTGGAGGTGGTGGACCCCGCCGACGCGAGGAGGTGCCGGAACGCCTGTCAATCTTCCTGCTGCGCCAACACCAGGGCATCAAACCAGTGCTCTTGCTCCTTCTGGAGGGCGACTAGGGCCTGGTGCTGGCTCTGCTGGGCCATGGCGAGGGCATGGACCAGGTCTGCGAAGGGGGAGGACTCCATGGGGCTGTTCTTTTCCTGTGCTCCGATCCCAGGTTTCGGCACCACTGTGGCAGTTTGTATGAGTGGGTGGAGCACAGAAGGACGGCAGGCCAGAATTAAGTTTAAAAAAAAATTATCTTATTGTGCACTTTTCAGTCGCACTCTAATTCTCCCGGCCACACACACACACACACACACACACACACACACACACACACACACACACACACACAAGTCGTCTGGTTGGGGAGAGAGCTCTCCCTCTGCTCTCACTCTCTCTTTAAGTACGGTGTGGTCACTGGGGAAGACACACAAACACACGTTAATAGACCTCAGGTGCAGTGATTCTGCCACTTACCTTTCCTGACTCTGCCCTCCGGTCACAAACCGATGCTTGACCACGCCCCCGCTGCCACACTGAACTATAAACTTAATTATTTAATATACATTGTATCAGTAATACCAGAATTATTGATGTAAATTTTGCAAATAAAATGTATTAATATTAAATAGTTCATAAAAATTACACAAAAGTTATATTTGACAAGTGTTGACATCACCTACAATATTACATTCCACCAAAGAAAATTACTTGAAATATAACAGCAGTACTAAGTAGGTATGTTAATTAAAATAGTAGGCTACATGTGATAAATTATATATAATCATGTCTCATCTCATCTCATTATCTCTAGCCGCTTTATCGTGTTCTACAGGGTCACAGGCAAGCTGGAGCCTATCCCAGCTGACTACAGGCGAAAGGCGGGGTACACCCTGGACAAGTCGCCAGGTCATCACAGGGCTGACACATAGACACAGACAACCATTCACACTCACATTCACACCTACGGTCAATTTAGAGTCACCAGTTAACCTAACCTGCATGTCTTTGGACTGTGGGAGAAACCGGAGCACCCGGAGGAAACCCACGCGGACACGGGGAGAACATGCAAACTCCACACAGAAAGGCCCTCACCAGCCATGGGGCTCAAACCCGGACCTTCTTGCTGTGAGGCGACAGCGCTAACCACTACACCACCGTGCCGCCCCATATAATCATGTCAGACAGTAAATGAAGGTTAGTAAAAGTTCCATTTGAGAAAAAAGTGTTGACACCACAAGCACTGTTAGATCCAACTAAAGATGACTGAACCACATCAAGTATATTATGTAAACAAGGATAAGTGAACGTATTAATAAATTATGAAGTTAAATTGAAAATCTTCCCAGTAATTTATCACAAGAATTTAAATCTTATTCCTTTTTGGCAGTGTTGGTTTTGGCAGCCATTTTTTATTTAGTTTTAGTCTTAGTCTTTTGGATGAAATGCTTATTAGTTTTAGTCAATTCTATCCTTGATAGTTTTGGTCTAGTTTTAGTCGACGAAAACTAAAAGGGTTTTAGTCCAGTTTTAGTCAGCCATTCATTTTAGTCGAAAAAATAATTACTTTAAAACATTAAATTAGGCCAATACAGAGGTAGGAAACTGTAATCGAGATTGACAGGTTGTGCATAACATACTCTACATAAACGCTGTCTAGTGTGTATGCTCTCTACATAAATGCTGTCGTGTGCATACTCTCTACATAAACGCTGTCCAGTGTGCATGCTCTCTACATAAACGCTGTCGTGTGCATGCTCTCTACATAAACGCTGTCTAGTGTGCATGCTCTCTACATAAACGCTGTCTAGTGTGTATGCTCTCTACATAAACACTGTTGTGTGTATACTCTCTACATAAACGCTGTCTAGTGTGTATACTCTCTACATAAACGCTGTCTAGTGTGTATGCTCTCTACAGAAACACTGTCTAGTGTGCATGCTCTCTACAGAAACGCTGTCTCGTGTGTATACTCCATTGTTCACAGACTCGTGCTTCTGCTTCCGTTTAACATGTCGCAATGCGCTGATAGAGCACAAACATGTCATGATGAACACACAACTAGAAGATGACCACGCTGTTCGTTAATGTAAATATGATGGCTAAACATGCTGCTAACGTTAGAGTAGCCAGGTGTGCTGCTGCTCATTTAGACATATTAAGGCACAGCAACAGGTCTGAAAAGCTACATTTCCCGCCGTATGTTTCACAGTAACTCAAATATGGGTCAATATATGACAAAGCATTCAGTTGCTATCCCACCAATAATCCCTGCAGGACAGGTTTTACTCATGACATGTTAATTGAATTTCAGTTAGCTTAACCAAGCCAACTTCAGCATGAAGCTAGCAGTCCCATTCATTTTCGCCAGGTCACGGTGTTTTGGAAAACTCCATAGGAAATTCATCACAGACCGATTGTTGAGTGACATTAACCAAAGCTGGCAAACATATGCATGATTTGTTTACAGGACTTCTTGTAACATTACTGTAACTTACCGTTGCAGAAATAGCAGCATGGTGCGCCTTTAGATGCCTCTTGAGGTTGGTCGTATTCTTGCCACGTAGTTTATTGCCACAGCGTGCACCTCTGTCTCCCACTACAAGGCATTCCATTTTATTTTCTGCTGGATTATGTGTAAAGTATGTCCATACAGTAAATCATCACATCTTTTCAGCCCACTAAGCTCTTGTGCTGGCGTTGCTGCCGCCATGGTCCATGAACTGTGTGTGGCTGCCCCGGTGTGCACTGTGCCCGGACATGCCTGGTGGTGGGCGTGACCAAACAAGGACAGGATGCAGGTGCATTGCTGATATTTTCAGCATTTGGCAGACAGGTTGCATGCACCGTTGGAGGAAATGCCATGCATTTTGATAGTCCTATAGCCAACCCACTAACATTTTCATCTCATCTCGTCAACGAAAACAACAGATACGTCTCTGTAGCAGTTCTTACACAAGGGCGGAGAACAGAAGATGGCAGGACAGAGTTCAGGTTGGTAAACCATTTTTTTATTGTCACACGTTTCAGTGAACACTCAGAACATAAACACAGACACACACACACAACCGGCGTCTTGTTCGGGGAAGAGCTCCCTCTGCTCTCGCTCTCCCTCCTTAAACAGGGCGCAATCACTGGGGAAGACACACAAACACATTAATTCACATCAGGTGCAGTGATTCTGCCACTTACCTTCCCTGACTCCGTCCTCCAGTCACAGACCGATGCTTGACCATGCCCCCGCTGCCACATACCCCCCCGCCCGACTCAGGCCGGGCGGCCTTCCGGCCTGCAGCCGACTCCCCCCCCCCCCTTGACAGGAGAGGAAGTCCGCCACGACCATCTGTGTCCCTGGCCTGTGGATCACCTTGAAGTTAAAGGGTTGGAGTGCCAGATACCAACGGGTGATTTGCGCGTTGGCATCCTTCATGCGGTGGAGCCACTGGAGGGGTGCGTGGTCCGAACAGAGGGTGAAAGGGTGTCCCAGCAGGTAGTAACGGAGGGCGAGGACCGCCCACTTGATGGCAAAGCACTCTTTTTCAATGGTGCTGTAGCACTCCTCACGCACCGACAGCTTCCTACTGATGTACAAGACTGGGCGGTCCTCCCCCTCCACCTCCTGGGACAAAACAGCCCCCAGCCCTCTGTCCGACGCATCCGTCTGTAACATAAAGGGGAGAGAAAAGTCAGGGAAGTGTAAAAGTGGCCCCCCACACAGTGCAGCCTTTACCTCAGAAAAAGCCCGCTGGCATTGCTCCATCCACTGGACCAGATCTGGTGCCCCCTTTTTAGTCAGATCAGTCAGCGGGCTGGTGACATCCGAATAATTAGGTATAAACCTACGATAATAGTCAGCCAGCCCCAGGAACTGTCTCACCCCCTTTTTGGTCTTGGGCCTCGGGCAGGCCGCAATTGCTGCTGTCTTGTTAATTTGGGGACTCACCTGTCCGTTACCCAAGTGGAAGCCCAGATACTGTACTTCCACCCGCCCAATCACACACTTCTTCGGGTTGGCTGTGAGACCCGCTCACCTCAGCGACCCAAGAACGGCCCTCAGATGTTCGAGGTGCCTCGGCCAGTCATTACTATAGATAATAATGTCGTCGAGGTAGGCGGCCGCATAGGTGGCGTGGGGGCGGAGGACCCTGTCCATCAGCCGCTGAAACGTAGCGGGCACCCCAAACAGCCCAAAAGGAAGTGTGACAAATTTGTGTAAGCCGAACGGTGTGGAAAAGGCCATTTTTTCTCAGGATAGTGGAGTCAAGGGGATCTGCCAATAACCCTTTGTTAAATCCAGTGTCGAATAAAAGCAAGCTGTGCCTAGTCGATCAAGCAACTCATCAATACGAGGCATTGGGTACGCATCGAATTTAAACACTGTGTTGACTTTTCTATCATCCACACAGAACCAGACCGACCCGTCGGCCTTGGGTACCAAGACCACCGGGGTGTTCCAGTCACTGTGGGACTCCTCGACAATGCCCATTTCAAGCATGGCCTCGAGTTCTTCCTGAACCACTTTTTTCTTGTGTTCGGGTAGCCTGTAAGGGTGGCTACGCACTACCACCCCCGGGGGCATCTCAATGTGGTGCTCTATGAGGTTGGTGCGGCCGGGCAGGGGCGAGAACACGTCCGAAAACTCGGTCTGCAACTGGGCAACCTCCGCGAGTTGGGTCAGGGAGAGGTGGTCTCCACAGGGGACAGGAGAGGTACGTGATGCTAATGTTCCTTTTTGAACCTCCGGCCCCAGCTCCGCCTTCTCCGGAACCACCGACAGCAATGCCACGGGGACCTCCTCGTTCCAGAGTTTGAGCAGATTGAGGTGGTAAATCTATAGCGCCCCACCCCTGTCCGTTTGCCTCACCTCATAGTCAATGTCCCCGACTCGCCGTGTGACCTCAAAGGGTCCTTGCCATTTGGTGACTAATTTGGAGCTTGATGTGGGCAACAGTACAAGTACTTTATCTCCCGGTGTGAACTCCCTAAGGCACATACCCTTGTCGTACAGGCGGGTTTGTCGTTCTTGGGCCTGCCACAAATTCTCCTGGGTTAGGTGGGTGAGTGTGTGGAGTTTTGCGCACAGGTCAATAATGTATTGGATTTCATTTTTACTTGGTTAAGGTCCCTCCTCCAAATTTTCCCGCAGCACATCTAGAATGCCGCGCGGCTTACGCCCATATAACAATTCGAATGGGGAGAACCCCGTGGAGGCTTGGAGGACCTCTCGCACTGCAAACAACAAGGGTTCGAGCCATTTATCCCAATTACGTGCATCCTCACTTACGAATTTTTTAATTATATCCTTGAGGGTGTGATTGAACCGTTCAACTAAACCGTCCATTTGTGGGTGATAAACGCTGGTGTGGATCGGCTTAATACCCAACAACCCATACAGTTCGTTCAGTGTACGTGACATAAACGAGGTGCCTTGGTCAGTCAGAATCTCTTTCGGGATTCCAACTCGGGAGATGACGCGGAAGAGTGCCTCTGCAATACTGTGTGCTGAGATATTGCGAAGAGGCACTGCTTCCGGGTATCGCGTTGCATAGTCCACCAGAACTAATATAAAGCGGTACCCTCGTGTTGACCGATCTAATGGCCTGACGAGATCCATCCCAATTCTTTCGAACGGGGTCTCGATTAACGGTAGAGGGCGCAAAGGCACTTTTGGAATGGCCGCTGGAATGGCATTCGTGGCACGCCGTACACCACCTACGGACATTGCTGCGAATCCCTGGCCAATAGAACCAGGCCATTATTCGGGCTAGTGTTTTTTTTCCTGCCCTAAGTGTCCAGCCATGGGATTAAAGTGAGCCGCCTGGAATACCAATTCCCGGCGGCTCTTCGGAATCAAAAGCTGCGTGACTCGCTCTTTGGTCTGAGTGTCCTGCGTCACTCGGTATAATCTATCCTTCATAATCGTGAAATAGGGGAAGGACGGGGTGGCGGTTGGCTGGAGCATTTGACCATCGATTACTCTCACTTGGTCAAATGCATGCCGCAGAGTCTCGTCTCGCGACTGCTCTAATAGAAAATCCGCGAGGGATTCCCCAATAGAGAGAGGAGGAGCCAGCGGCTCCTCACTCTGACGCGGAGATGACGTAGACGGCTCTGTGACAGCTGCTCCCGCCAACGCGACACCGGGACCTCCCCTTATTAAACTACGGCAGGACCCACTCTTCACTAGCTGACTCATGAATTCCCCAAATCCCGGCCAATCCGTCCCCAAAATTATCGAGTGGGTAAGGCGAGGATTAACCGCCGCCTTTACTATAAATTTTTCCCCTTGAAAAAAAATGTGGACCAACACTAAAGGGTAGTTGTGAACATCCCTGTGCACACACAACACCTTCACCAATTGTGCTTCCCTAATGCCTCGTCTTGCACCAGGTTTTGGTGGATTGAGGTCTGATTACAACCAGAATCCACCAACGCCTGATATGTATCCCCTTGGATACTCACCGGTATGCGATACGCTCCGGCCCGATCGAGGGTGGCTCCTGGCGCGTCGGGGATCCGAACCACCGCGCCCACCTCCATTATCGTGCACTGCTGTTGGAGGTGGCCTGGCTCCCTGCAGCGCCAGCAAACCGGCCCGGGCTTCCTCTCCGCACTGGTGTTCTGGGGCTCACTCACCTGAGGGGGAGGAAGAGACAGACACAGAAGGGAGAAATGGGAGGGCACCGCGGGTGCGGTGGGCCGGCTGGGGTGGCGCCGGCCCCTGCCTCTGCGGTGGGGGAATGGGGTGAGGATGAGACACAGGAGGAGAGGGGGAGAGAGAGAGAGAGAGAGAGGAGAGGAGAGAAGAGGCTGTCTGCTGTCCTGCCGTTGGGACAGCCGCCAAATAGTCCTCTGCCAGCTCGATTGCCTGATCCAGCGACGGTGGGCGGTGGCACTGGACCCACTCTGTGGTTCCGGCTGGTAAGCGTGCGATGAATTGTTCCAGTACCACCTGGTCGATGATCCCCTCGGCATCGCGGTTGTCGGCCCTCAACCACCACCAGCAGGCGTCCCGGAGTTGCTGGCCAAACGCGAACGGCCGGCCAACTTCCTCCAAGCGCAAAGTGTGAAAGCGCTGACGCTGCTGCTCAGGGGTGTGCCCCACACGCTGGAGGACAGCCAGGCGAAGGTCAGCATAGGCCAGCTGGCAGTCGGCGGGGAGCTGTAGTGCAGCCAGCTGTGCCTCTCCCGTTAGCAGGGGGAGGAGGCGTGCCACGCGCTGTTCCATCGGCCACCCCGAGGTCTCTGCGACTTGCTCAAAGAGCGTGAGGAATGCCTCGGGGTCGTCCTACGGGCCCATCTTTGTTAGGGTGAGGGGGGACAGGCCCACGGTGGGAGAGTTGGTAGACCCCGCCGACACGAGGAGGTGCCAGAACGCCTGACAATCTTCTTGCTGAGCCAACACCAGGGCCTCGAACCGCTGTTCCTGCTCCTTTCGGAGGGTGACTAGCGCCTGGTGCTGGCTTTGCTGGGCCGTGGCGAGGGCGTGGACCAGGTCGGCGAATGGGGAGGACTCCATGGGGCTGTTCTGCTTCTGCGCTCCAAAATAATTCCTGGGTTTCGGCACCACTGTAGCAGTTCTTACACAAGGGCAGAGCACAGAAGACGGCAGGACAGAGTTCAGGTTGGTAAACCGTTTTTTTATTGTCACACTTTTCAGTGAACACTCAGAACATAAACACAGACACACACAACCGGCGTCTGGTTCGGGGAAGAGCTCCCTCTGCTCTCGCTCTCCCTCCTTAAATAGGGCGCGGTCACTGGGGAAGACACACAAACACATTAATTCACATCAGGTGCAGTGATTCTGCCACTTACCTTCCCTGACTCTGCCCTCCGGTCACAGACCGATGCTTGACCACGCCCCCGCTGCCACAGTCTCGTCATATTTTCGTGATCAAAGAGTTATGTTTAGCTCATCACTGTCTCGTTTTAGTCATGAAAAAAGGTGCGTTAACGAAATAATTTTGTCATCGTTAACAAAAACAACACTGCTTTTTGGAGTGTTCTTCATTGTACAAAGATGTTGCAGATTTGGCACTAGCTATAATATCACTGCTTGGGCAGCAGTTGTAGCTCCTCATCACAGTTCATTTTAATTTGCAGATATGCAGTTAATGTGTCTGCAGCCATATTTTTTCTGTACTCAGTATGAATTTTCCTAACCAATGAAAAAGCCCTCTCACTATCTGCATTGCTATGTGGGAGGCACAGCAAAGCAGTAAAAAGTTGTTTCAGCATTGGAAACCTGGCAACACCCAGAGCAGTTTTTACATCAAAGACCTTTCCCCAATATACATCTATTATTTTCCTGGTCAATAAAAGAAAATCAGAGCACAGCAAACATGTAGATGGTGTTAAATTGCTTCCATCCCCTATGACACATTTTAGAGACAGGTTACCAACGGTCGTTACCACTCTTCATTCAATACTTTTCCAGTTTACTGACGACTGATGGTAGTAACGAGCAGGGCCGCTGACAGCTTTGGCTGGGCCCGGGACAAAATGCTCTGAATGGGCCCCCCTTAACAACCCCCCCACACACCCACCTTTCTTATCCCAGTCTCTAGTCACTCCAACCCTTAAATGACAGGTATTCTAAAACCATTCAACCGGTCAACAACCATTTCATTTTAGCATTTCAACATTTTTACAGTTTTAACATTTTAACATTTCCTTAGTCTGCAACTATTCAGGTGCGAAATGCAATGCGCCAGACTTTTGTTGTGCGTGCGTGCGTACTGTCCAGTGTGAAAAGCAGAGAAGAACACACCGCTCGAGAAACGGCGGGATATGATTGTGGGCTAATGTGAATATTCTTAGCTTCAATCAGATATATGAAACACAATGTTATTAAGCCATTGTGGTTATGAAATGATTCAATGCCCTGTGCGTTTGATATGGTGTTCAGTGTGACTTGCTCTCCCCTCGTTTGTAACTTGAATTGCGTGCCGCGCGTGCCTTGGTTGGGGTTACTTTACGGGGCTGGAAAAAGTTGGCTGTGTCTTACCCAGTGATGGGAATAACGGCGTTAGAAATAAACGGCGTTACTTTTTTTTTTAGTAACGAGTAATCTAACTAATTACTTTTTACATCGTTATAACGCCGTTCCCGTTACTTACAATAAAATACTATGCGTTACTTTATTAAAGCTGTTCTCATCTGGCACGCTGCTCGCTCAGCCTTTCTTTACTCTGCTTTCATGTGGGGCGGGGAGACACGAGACAACGGCACAGTAAGCCAATCAGAGTAGATTTGGACAACATACGTAGGTAGGCCACGCCTACTGCACTACTGCGCGATCTTTCAATCGGAAGACACAGCGATGGCGAGCGGTCAGCCCAACACTGCGCTTTCACATTGGAAATACAGCCATTACTTTTCATTACTTGAAATAAAAGTCAAGAGTGTTTACGTGCAATGCACATTATGTCGAGGAACAAAGCGTTTTTCCTCATCAGTGGCCAGTAATTAGTAACATAATTTTAATAACTACAAAAATATATTACATTTGATAGATGTCTTATCTCACATTGTCCCACAAAACTATTAATATAGTGTAGATAACGTTACTAATTGGTTCTGTTAAGTGTCCATTTCAGTCATTAAACACATTTAACATTCACTTTTATTATGATTACACTAATTGAATTTGATTTTTTTTGAGGGGGGAACAAAATGTAACGGAATAATTACTTTCCCTGGTAATTAGTTACTTTTATGACAAAGTAACTCCGTTACTAACTCAGTTACTTTTTGGGAAAAGTAACTAGTAACTATAACTAATTACTTTTTGAAAGTAACGTGCCCAACACTGGTCTTACCTGGCTCAGCTGCCCCACTGCCTTTGCTAGTACCTGCTGCATCATCCGAATCTTTTTTAAAATATTTATGCAGTGAGCCCCTGAGTCTCTTGGTTTCTTCCTCTCTTTTTCTCTTTTCTTTTCTTTTCTGTGCTCCTGACTTGTGCATGTTGGCAAATGGCACGCACGCTGATTGTCGAAGCGCTATGATCGAACGATGTTGTTTTTTTCCCCTTAATCAAAGAGTCAGACCAAACCATTTTTGCATTAGGGGTGGTAGGGGGTTCTTGACGCCTTTTTCAAAGACAATAAAGGCAACAGATCTAGAAATCATTTATTGAATGCAAATATTGAGGTATTTCACCCACGTGACCAAGTCACGTGATGCAGCCATTTTGGACGGCACGCTTAAGTCCTTCAGTGCAAGGCGGTATGAGATGGTGGAGACCTTTGCACATTTTAACAAGAAAGTAAGCTGTGATTCGTGTTAAATTGGATCTGTCTTTTATCACAAACACTGTACCCAGCCTTGGTATGGAGCCCTGTTTATTTATTTCTGTGTCCCGTTTCTTTCTAGCCTCTGTTATTGCGTTTTATGTCTGATGTCTGCTACATGCAACCCTAGACAAATTAACACTGCCTTGTTTCACTGCTCAGATGGGTTAACAAACACTGACCCATTTACTTTTTGCTATATATTTTATCAAAATTGTGTTAACTGATAAACTAACCTGAAATGAAATGATCACTGCAAAGTCTGGAGTACTCTGTTGGCTCCCAATCCTGTCTCTTCACAGCTGCAATCCATTTGGCCCTCTTGTCTGGGTCAGTAGGAAACCGGTAGTGATGTGTCGGTCGCGAACGATCCGGTTCAAAGAGCCGGCTCTTTGAAGTGAACGACGAGAGCCAGCTCTTCGGTGGGAGCCGAGTTGGGGAGCCGAATTAGTTTTTTGTCCTTAGGTGCCTCAGAGAGAGAGACTTTCACAAAAAAAGTTGCTGTCCGATTGTGTCTTTGTGCTGTCTATTACTATTCAAAGGAAAAAAAGTAGCATGGTGTACGCCTACTTTTTTTGGTTCGGGGGTTTTATGTCATTCACAGCTGCGAAAATACGAAAATTGGTGTAATGCTTAAAGCTGTGGAGCGCAGGGGAGAGGAGTCTGTGCGGCACCTGAGGAGGGGAAAATCAGCTGTGTATTTTATATTGGTAATATAACACAGTTTTGCATTATGTTTGTGAGAAAATAATTTATTAATTGCTAAGTAAGTTTTATTTCTATAGCTAGAACATTGTTACACTGCTATACTTTACAAAGCTTTACAATGGCTACAAAAACTAAAAAATAAAATGGAAAACATCCTATTGATAAAATATAAATAATAATGTAATTAATTAACTAGTTAATTGCAGCAATTAAATCAAAAATAAAATCTCAGGAGCCGTTTGGGAGCCGAAAGAGCCGGCTCCTTATAGTAAGAAGAGCCAAAAGAGCCGGCTCCCGAAAAAGAGCCGAAATTCCCATCACTAGAAACCGGTAAAAGGAGCGTCCAGCACGCTGTCCCTGTCTGTTGTGGCAGCCCACAGCACAACAAGCAAACACCATGGTT
Source organism: Neoarius graeffei (assembly GCF_027579695.1). Taxonomy (NCBI): domain Eukaryota; kingdom Metazoa; phylum Chordata; class Actinopteri; order Siluriformes; family Ariidae; genus Neoarius; species Neoarius graeffei. The sequence goes on along the minus strand of NC_083575.1, from coordinate 76,248,997 downwards.
ATTTATAGAGTGCTTACTGACAAATTAATCTATTCTAGGTGTCTGTAACATGTTTTTTTTCAAGCTGGTTCTCCCTCTCTGTCTGCAGCGTTAGTATGTAGCTTGACGTTCAAAATGGCGGACACCGGGGTGTCACGTGACCCTGTGACGTCAGGTGAAATACCTCAATAGCACATTTCTCCCCCAAATCAACACATTTTGAAATGAAATAAAATAATCGCAACTTCATGAGAGCCCAGTTCTGGGCCCCCCCCATTCCTGGGCCCGGGACAACATACCCGTTTGTCCCCCCCTGTCGGCGGGCCTGGTAACGAGTGTTGGTCATCTGTGTCTACATATAATATCTATCAGCAATTAAAATGTTTAGGGAAGCGAAAACAGAAATCGCCGGGTGCCGTTGTATAAACGGCGACTCCCAGTATCGCTTCCCTAAATTATCATGATAATCTCTACATGCAAACAGTAAAAACTTAAAAAAAAAAAAAAAAACACACAAATGCTTACCTGTACAGTCTTTGAATCGGTAAACATTTTTTTTCGCTAGCTGTGAAAAATGGTCTGCCACAGTTGGGGGGATATGTTATGTTCCACGAGAAATTGGCAGAACATAACTTCTGCAGCCGTCACAAAAGTCTGGGCAGTCTGAGCCGATGTACTTAAATGACTGAGAAAACCACGTGCAACTATAAAACCACATAAATTGGAAATAGTTCCGTTTCATTGGGCATGTGTGTTTGAAAAAATAAATGGTGGATGCTAAGAAAATTTTCTCAGAGTAACGGAAAAATCTCTGATACAAAATGTAATTTTCCCGTATGAAAATCAGTGTACGCTATATTAGCCAAAAAATTGCATTTTCCCATACAAAATACAGGGAAACTATAACTTGACATGTATGTAATTACAGTAAGTTACTGTTGTATTTTCCAGTGATTTCTTGGAATTCATAACCACAGAACATTACTGTAATTATACAGCTATTGATTGGCAACTTTTTTCCCCAGTAATTTACTGTTAACTTCACTAAAATTTTTATAGTGTGGACATTTGGGAACAAAATGGATATGTTAATTCTAAACAAAAGCCTTTAAAAACAAGCTGAAATTTGGAAGCTGATGAGTAACTTAAAGTGAGATATTAAGGTGCATTCTCTACATCAGCTAAGTTACACAACACAGGAAACTGAAACCACAAGAGGAAACAGGATGTTTTGCAAAATGTTTTGGAAATGTCAGATGTTTTGTAAAAGCATCTCAGTTTATGCACCCAGTGTCTATCATCCAGCTCACCCTCTCAAAGGTGTTTTTTTTTTGTCTGGTCTGTCTTTCACTGTGATTGCTGTGTTCTCACCTGCTCAAATGAACAACACTAAGGGGACACCAGGTTTCACTAAATACTGATTATATGAAAGAGATGAACAAAATAAAATGACAAATGCCAAGGACAACCTGTTTGTACTGTATCATGTCAGCTAAAGTGTGTGTTGTGAAGCAATACACAGTGTCTTGGGCAGCATGGTGATGCAGTGGTTAGCACTGTCGTTTCAGAGCAAGAAGGTTCTGGGTTCGAGCCCAGTGGCTAATGGGGGACTTTCTGTGTGGACTTTTCATGTTCTCCCTTTGTCTGCATGGGTTTGCTCTGGTTTCTCCCACAGTACAAAAACATGCAGCTAGGTTATGTGAGTGTGTGTGTGTGTGAGTGCACAGAAAGGAACTGGCGATCCTACTGCTGCAATTCTGGCCAAGTCAACCAAACATAGTTTGCCTCAAGCCCGGATCAGGTTTGGCAGTGACTACAATGACACAGTAGCTTGCATAAATAAAGATTAGCACCCATAACACATTTATAAATAATAAACACATTTAGGACCTGGAATTGACTTTATTGCAATTAGACACAATGAGCTCCCCACCCAATATTTACTGATGTCACCTGAAACAGCTTATACTGCCATTTGAGTTGTAGCGGAGCGCCGAGCGGAGCACCATACCTAAGAAAAAATGGTAAACCCATCGAGTCGATTTTTTGTGGTTTGTCTGTGTACGTGTACCACCAGTTATACACACAGCCTAGTGGCCAGTGCTAGCCAGTAAAGAAAGTGCAGTGATTCTGCCACTTACCTTCCTGACTTCGCCCTCCGGTCACAGAACGACGCTTGACCACGCCCCCGCTGCCACATACCCCCACTGCCCGACTCAGGCCGGACGGTTGTCCGGCCTGCAGCCAACCCCGCCCCTTGATGGGAGAGGAAGTCCGCCACGACCATCTGTGCCCCCGGCCTGTGGATCACCTTGAAGTTAAAGGGTTGGAGTGCCAGATTCCAACGGGTGATCCGCGCGTTGGCATCCTTCATGCGGTGGAGCCACTGGAGGGGCGTGTGGTCCAAACAGAGGGTGAAAGGGTGTCCCAGCAGGTAGTAGCAGAGGGCGAGGACCACCCACTTGATCGTGAGGCACTCTTTTTCGATGGTGCTGTAGCGCCCCTCAAGTACCGACAGCTTACTGCTGATGTACAGCACTGGACGGTCCTCCCCCTCCACCTCCTGGGACAAAACAGCTCCCAGCCCTCTGTCTGACGCATCTGTCTGTAACATAAAGGGGAGAGAAAAGTCAGGGGAGTGTAACAGTGGCCCCCCACACAGTGCAGCCTTCACCTCAGAGAAAGCCCGCTGGCATTGAGCCGTCCACTGGACCGGATCTGGTGCCCCCTTTTTAGTGAGATCAGTCAGCGGGCTGGTGACGTCCGAATAATTAGGTATAAACCTACGATAGTAGCCAGCCAGCCCCAGGAACTATCTCACCCCCTTTTTGGTCTTGGGCCTCGGGCAGGCCGCAATTGCTGCTGTCTTGTTAATTTGGGGATGCACCTGCCCGTTGCCCAAGTGGAAGCCCAGATACCGTGCTTCCACCCACCCAATTGCACACTTCTTCAGGTTGGCTGTGAGACCCGCTCAGCTCAGCGACCTAAGGACGGCCCTCAGGTGTTGCAGGTGCCGCGGCCAGTCATTACTAAAGATAATGATATCATCGAGGTACGCGGCCACATAGGTGGCGTGGGGATGGAGGACCCTGTCCATCAGCCGCTGAAACGTAGCGGGCGCCCCAAACAGCCCAAAAGGAAGTGTGACAAACTGGTGTAAGCCAAACGGTGTGGAAAAGGCCGTTTTTTCTCGGGATAATGGAGTCAAGGGGATCTGCCAATAACCTTTTCTCAAATCCAGTGTCAAGTAAAAGCGAGCCGTGCCTAGTCGATCGAGCAACTCATCAATACAAGGCATTGGGAATGCATCGAATTTAGACACCGCGTTGACTTTTCTATAGTCTACACAGAACCGGACTGACCCATTGGCCTTGGGTACCAAGACCACCAGGCTGCTCCAGTCACTGTGGGACTCCTCGACGATGCCCATTTTGAGCATGGCCTCAAGTTCTTCCCGAACCACTTTTTTCTTATGTTCGGGTAGCCTGTAAGGGCGGCTGCACACTACCACCCCCAGGGGCATCTCAATGTGGTGCTCTATGAGGTCGGTGTGGCCAGGCAGGGGCGAGAACACGTCCAAAAACTCGGTCTGCAACTGGGCAACCTCCGTGAGTTGGGTCGGGGAGAGGTGGTCTCCACAGGGGACTGGAGAGGTACGAGATGCCAGTGCTCCCTTTTGAAGCTCCGGCCCCAGCTCTGCCTTCTCCGGAACCACCGACACCAATGCCACGGGGACCCCCTCGTTCCATAGTTTGAGCAGATTTAGGTGGTAAATCTGTAGCGCCCCCACCCCTGTCCATTTGCCTCACCTCACAGTCGACGTCCCGACTCGCCGTGTGACCTCAAAGGGTCCTTGCCACTTGGCGATCAATTTGGAGCTCGATGTGCGCAACAGTATGAGTACTTTATCTCCCGGTGCGAACTCCCTAAGGCACGTACCCCTGTCGTACTGGCAGGTTTGCCGATCTTGGGCGTGCCGCAAATTCTCCCGGGTTAGGTGTGTGAGTGTGTGGAGTTTTGCGTGCAGGTCAATAACATATTGAATTTCATTTTTACTTGGTGAAGGTCCCTCCTCCCAGTTTTCTCGCAGCACATCTAGAATGCCACGCGGCTTATGCCCATATAACAATTCGAACAGGGAGAACCCCGTGGAGGCTTGTGGGACCTCTCGCACTGCAAATAACAAGGGTTCGAGCCATTTATCCCAATTACGTGCGTCCTTGCTTCCAAATTTTTAAATTATATTTTTGAGGGTGCAATTGAACCGTTCAACTAAACCGTCCGTTTGTGGGTGATAAACGCTGGTGCGGATTGGCTTAATTCCTAATAACCCATACAGTTCGTTCAGTGTACGTGACATAAAGGAGGTGTCTTGGTCAGTCAGAATCTCTTTCAGGATTCCAACTCGGGAGATGACGCGGAAGAGCGCTTCCGCAATAGTGCATGCTGAGATATTGCGAAGAGGCACTGCTTCCGGGTATCGCGTTGCATAGTGCACCAGAACTAAAATAAAGCAGTACCCTCATGTTGACCGATCGAATGGCCCAATGAGATCCATCCCAATTCTTTCGAACGGGGTCTCGATTAATGGGAGAGGGCGCAAAGGCGCTTTGGAATGGCCGCTGGAATTACTAACTGGCATTCGCGGCACGCCGTACACCATCTACGGACATTGCCGCGAATCCCTGGCCAATAGAACCGGGCCATTATTCGGGCTAGTGTCTTATCCTGCCCTAAGTGTCCAGCCATGGGATTAAAGTAAGCTGCCTGGAATACCAATTCCCGGCGGCTCTTTGGAATCAAAAGCTGCGTGACTTGCTCTTTAGTCTGAGTGTCCTGTGTCACTCGGTATAATCTATCCTTCATAATAGAAAAATTGGGGAAGGACGGGGTGGCGTTTGGCTGGAGCGTTTGACCATCGATTACTCTCACTTGGTCAAACGCATGCCGCAGAGTCTTGTCTCGCGACTGCTCTAACGGGAAATCTGCGAGGGCTTCCCTGAGAGAGGGAGGAGGAGCCTGATGCTCCTCACTCTGATGTGGAGATGACGTAGATGGCTCTGTGACAGCTGCTCCCACCAATGCAACACTGGGACCTCCCCCTGCTGAACTACAGCAGGACCCACTCTTCACTAAATGACTCGTTAACTCCCCGAATCCCAGCCAATCAGTCCCCAAAATTATTGAGTGGGTGAGGCGAGGATTAACCGCTGCCTTTACTCTAAATTTTTCCCCTTGGAAAAGAATGTGGACCGACACTAAAGGGTAGCTGTGAACATCCCTGTGCACACACAACACCTTCACCCCCTGTGCTCCCCCCAATGCCTCATCTTGCACCAGGCTTTGGTGAATTGAGGTCTGATTACAGCCAGAGTCCACCAATGCCTGATATGTATCCCCTTGGATACTCACCGGTATGCGATACGCTCCGGCCCGATCGAGGGCAGCTCCTGGCGCGTCAGGGATCCGAACCACCGCGCCCACTTCCATTGCCAAGCACTGCTGTTGGAGGTGGCCCAGCTCCCCGCAGCGCCAGCAAACCAGCCCGGGCTTCCTCTCTGCACCGGCACTCTGTGGCTCACTCACCTGAGGGGGGGGAAGAGACAGACACAGAAGGGAGAAACGGGAGGGCACCGTGGGTGCGGCGGGCCGGCTGGGGTGGCGCCGGCCCCCGTTTCCATGGTGGGGGAATGGGGTGAGGACAAGACACATGAGGAGAGGGGGAGAGAGAGAGAGAGGAGAGGGAAGATGAGGTCCGCTGTCCTGCCGTCGGAACAGCCGCCAAATGGTCCTCTGCCAACTCGATGGCCTGATCCAGCAACGCTGGGTGGTGGCACTGGACCCACTCCGCAGTCCCCTCTGGTAGGCGGGCGATGAACTGCTCCAGTACCACCTGATCAATGATTCCCTCGGCGTCGCAGTTGTCGGCCCTCAACCACCGCCAGCAGGCGTCCTGGAGCTGCTGGCCAAACATGAATGGCCGGCCGACTTCCTCCAGGCGCAGAGCGTGGAAGCACTGTCGCTGTTGTTTGGGGGTGCTCCCCACCCGCTGGAGGATGGCCCAGCGAAGGTCCGCGTAGACCAGCTGGCGGTCGGCAGGGAACTGTAGCGCGGTCAGCTGCGCCTTGCCCGTTAGCAGGGGGAGGAGGCACGCCGCGTGCTGTTCCACCGGCCAGCCCGAGGCCTCTGTTGCCTACTCGAAGAGCATGAGGAAGGCCTCAGGGTCATCATGCGGGCCCATCTTAGTTAGGGTGAGTGGAGAAGGGCCCACGGCGGTGGAGGTGGTGGACCCCGCCGACGCGAGGAGGTGCCGGAACGCCTGTCAATCTTCCTGCTGCGCCAACACCAGGGCATCAAACCAGTGCTCTTGCTCCTTCTGGAGGGCGACTAGGGCCTGGTGCTGGCTCTGCTGGGCCATGGCGAGGGCATGGACCAGGTCTGCGAAGGGGGAGGACTCCATGGGGCTGTTCTTTTCCTGTGCTCCGATCCCAGGTTTCGGCACCACTGTGGCAGTTTGTATGAGTGGGTGGAGCACAGAAGGACGGCAGGCCAGAATTAAGTTTAAAAAAAAAATTCTTATTGTGCACTTTTCAGTCGCACTCTAATTCTCCCGGCCACACACACACACACACACACACACACACACACACACACACACACACACAAGTCGTCTGGTTGGGGAGAGAGCTCTCCCTCTGCTCTCACTCTCTCTTTAAGTACGGTGTGGTCACTGGGGAAGACACACAAACACACGTTAATAGACCTCAGGTGCAGTGATTCTGCCACTTACCTTTCCTGACTCTGCCCTCCAGTCACAAACCGATGCTTGACCACGCCCCCGCTGCCACACTGAACTATAAACTTAATTATTTAATATACATTGTATCAGTAATACCAGAATTATTGATGTAAATTTTGCAAATAAAATGTATTAATATTAAATAGTTCATAAAAATTACACAAAAGTTATATTTGACAAGTGTTGACATCACCTACAATATTACATTCCACCAAAGAAAATTACTTGAAATATAACAGCAGTACTAAGTAGGTATGTTAATTAAAATAGTAGGCTACATGTGATAAATTATATATAATCATGTCTCATCTCATCTCATTATCTCTAGCCGCTTTATCGTGTTCTACAGGGTCACAGGCAAGCTGGAGCCTATCCCAGCTGACTACAGGCGAAAGGCAGGGTACACCCTGGACAAGTTGCCAGGTCATCACAGGGCTGACACATAGACACAGACAACCATTCACACTCACATTCACACCTACGGTCAATTTAGAGTCACCAGTTAACCTAACCTGCATGTCTTTGGACTGTGGGAGAAACCGGAGCACCCGGAGGAAACCCACGCGGACACGGGGAGAACATGCAAACCCCACACAGAAAGGCCCTCGCCAGCCACGGGGCTCAAACCCGGACCTTCTTGCTGTGAGGCGACAGCGCTAACCACTACACCACCGTGCCGCCCCATATAATCATGTCAGACAGTAAATGAAGGTTAGTAAAAGTTCCATTTGAGAAAAAAGTGTTGACACCACAAGCACTGTTAGATCCAACTAAAGATGACTGAACCACATCAAGTATATTATGTAAACAAGGATAAGTGAACATATTAATAAATTATGAAGTTAAATTGAAAATCTTCCCAGTAATTTATCACAAGAATTTAAATCTTATTCCTTTTTGGCAGTGTTGGTTTTGGCAGCCATTTTTTTATTTAGTTTTAGTCTTAGTCTTTTGGATGAAATGCTTATTAGTTTTAGTCAATTCTATCCTTGATAGTTTTGGTCTAGTTTTAGTCGACGAAAACTAAAAGGGTTTTAGTCCAGTTTTAGTCAGTCATTCATTTTAGTCGAAAAAATAATTACTTTAAAACATTAAATTAGGCCAATACAGAGGTAGGAAACTGTAATCGAGATTGACAGGTTGTGCATAACATACTCTACATAAACGCTGTCTAGTGTGTATGCTCTCTACATAAATGCTGTCGTGTGCATACTCTCTACATAAACGCTGTCCAGTGTGCATGCTCTCTACATAAACGCTGTCTAGTGTGTATGCTCTCTACATAAATGCTGTCGTGTGCATACTCTCTACATAAACGCTGTCCAGTGTGCATGCTCTCTACATAAACGCTGTCGTGTGCATGCTCTCTACATAAACGCTGTCTAGTGTGTATGCTCTCTACATAAACGCTGTCTAGTGTGTATGCTCTCTACATAAACACTGTTGTGTGTATACTCTCTACATAAACGCTGTCTAGTGTGTATACTCTCTACATAAACGCTGTCTAGTGTGTATGCTCTCTACATAAACGCTGTCTAGTGTGTATGCTCTCTACAGAAACACTGTCTAGTGTGCATGCTCTCTACAGAAATGCTGTCTCGTGTGTATACTCCATTGTTCACAGACTCGTGCTTCTGCTTCCGTTTAACATGTCGCAATGCGCTGATAGAGCACAAACATGTCATGATGAACACACAACTAGAAGATGACCACGCTGTTCGTTAATGTAAATATGATGGCTAAACATGCTGCTAACGTTAGAGTAGCCAGGTGTGCTGCTGCTCATTTAGATATATTAAGGCACAGCAACAGGTCTGAAAAGCTACATTTCCCGCCGTATGTTTCACAGTAACTCAAATATGGGTCAATATATGACAAAGCATTCAGTTGCTGTCCCACCAATAATCCCTGCAGGACAGGTTTTACTCATGACATGTTAATTGAATTTCAGTTAGCTTAACCAAGCCAACTTCAGCATGAAGCTAGCAGTCCCATTCATTTTCGCCAGGTCACGGTGTTTTGGAAAACTCCATAGGAAATTCATCACAGACCGATTGTTGAGTGACATTAACCAAAGCTGGCAAACGTATGCATGATTTGTTTACAGGACTTCTTGTAACATTACTGTAACTTACCGTCGCAGAAATAGCAGCATGGTGCGCCTTTAGATGCCTCTTGAGGTTGGTCATATTCTTGCCACGTAGTTTATTGCCACAGCGTGCACCTCTGTCTCCCACTACAAGGCATTCCGTTTTATTTTCTGCTGGATTATGTGTAAAGTATGTCCATACAGTAAATCATCACATCTTTTCAGCCCACTAAGCTCTTGTGCTGGCGTTGCTGCCGCCATGGTCCATGAACTGTGTGTGGCTGCCCCGGTGTGCACTGTGCCCGGACATGCCTGGTGGTGGGCGTGACCAAACAAGGACAGGATGCAGGTGCATTGCTGATATTTTCAGCATTTGGCAGACAGGTTGCATGCACCGTTGGAGGAAATGCCATGCATTTTGATAGTCCTATAGCCAACCCACTAACATTTTCATCTCATCTCGTCAACGAAAACAACAGATACGTCTCTGTAGCAGTTCTTACACAAGGGTGGAGAACAGAAGATGGCAGGACAGAGTTCAGGTTGGTAAACCATTTTTTTATTGTCACACGTTTCAGTGAACACTCAGAACATAAACACAGACACACACACACAACCGGCATCTTGTTCGGGGAAGAGCTCCCTCTGCTCTCGCTCTCCCTCCTTAAATAGGGCGCAGTCACTGGGGAAGACACACAAACACATTAATTCACATCAGGTGCAGTGATTCTGCCACTTACCTTCCCTGACTCCGTCCTCCAGTCACAGACCGATGCTTGACCATGCCCCCGCTGCCACATACCCCCCCGCCCGATTCAGGCCGGGCGGCCTTCCGGCCTGCAGCCGACTCCCCCCCCCCCCCCCCTTGACAGGAGAGGAAGTCCGCCACGACCATCTGTGTCCCTGGCCTGTGGATCACCTTGAAGTTAAAGGGTTGGAGTGCCAGATACCAACGGGTGATTTGCGCGTTGGCATCCTTCATGCGGTGGAGCCACTGGAGGTGCGCGTGGTCCGAACAGAGGGTGAAAGGGTGTCCCAGCAGGTAGTAACGGAGGGCGAGGACCGCCCACTTGAAGGCAAAGCACTCTTTTTCAATGGTGCTGTAGCACTCCTCACGCACCGACAGCTTCCTACTGATGTACAAGACTGGGCGGTCCTCCCCCTCCACCTCCTGGGACAAAACAGCCCCCAGCCCTCTGTCCGACGCATCCATCTGTAACATAAAGGGGAGAGAAAAGTCAGGGAAGTGTAAAAGTGGCCCCCCACACAGTGCAGCCTTTACCTCAGAAAAAGCCCGCTGGCATTGCTCCATCCACTGGACCAGATCTGGTGCCCCCTTTTTAGTCAGATCAGTCAGCGGGCTGGTGACATCCGAATAATTAGGTATAAACCTACGATAATAGTCAGCCAGCCCCAGGAACTGTCTCACCCCCTTTTTGGTCTTGGGCCTCGGGCAGGCCGCAATTGCTGCTGTCTTGTTAATTTGGGGACTCACCTGTCCGTTACCCAAGTGGAAGCCCAGATACTGTACTTCCACCCGCCCAATCACACACTTCTTCGGGTTGGCTGTGAGACCCGCTCACCTCAGCGACCCAAGGACAAATGTGTTGTGTGTTGCAGTAGTGCACATTATGCAGGTGTTTCATGGCAAGTCAAATGTTAGACTTGGCTCCACTACCCAATATAATAGCTGTCTTGCTAACGTTAAACACGCCTGCATAATGTGCACTACTGCAACACATACAACACACTTGTCCCGCACTTACACTTTGTTGAATTAATTTAATATCATAGTCGCCACTGAAGTCCACTCGATCCTTGTTTACCGTCAATGGATCGGTCACTCGTCAAACAGTCCGCCAGAATCCGAGTAGGGAATGGCTGAGCGTAGCTGTCAGTCAAACACAAGTTAGTCAATGGGAATGCATTCCTGGACAGCCCACCCACACGTGAAGATTGTGCCAAAACTGCAAGCAAAAAGTCAGGGAGCGCAAACGAGAAAGCTGGAATCGCAACCAAAATAAATTACGTCAAACAAAACTGAGAAAGACGCGGAACAAAAATAAAAGGTTTCTGAAGAGTAATAGACTGATATTTTGCATGATTACACGAATAATTTGTTTGCCAGTCTAAAAAAATTGACACTTTATTTATTTATTTTTAAATTATGATTTATCGTTTTTGTTTGATATTTCAAAAGTATTGTATGAACATTTTGGCACAAAATTGATTCCATACAAAATTGATTCCATATTATTCCAGACTCATAGTTCCATATAAAAGACATAAAAAGACAATACAAATACAAGATCAGCACATCAGTATACATATAAACATCTATTCCAATGTTTCCACATCCTAGAGGTGTACCTTGTGTCACTCTGTTTAGTGTCAGTGAGTGCAATTATTAATCTGTTTTTTGACACTAGCAGTCAACACATAAATTTATACATAAAATTCCTCAGCACAGCATGGAAGGTGGGGACATTACTATGGACAAATAAAGTGCTTGCACTTGTCCATCTAGGAAGCTTAAGGAGGATCCTAAAAGCATCATTATATGCTACCTGTAGCTTCTTCAGCTTTGCTGTGCTATAGTTGCACCAGAGATGAGCTGTATATAGAGGAGTACAGTAGGCTCTAAATAGATTTGTTTTAACATCATCCGTACACATATGAAATCTACGGGCCAACATATTGGCCTGTGCATAGAGCTTACAACACTGACGCTGAATATCATCATCATCACGAAGATCATCAGTGATGATGTGTCCCAAATACCGTACTTTCTTTACAACATCTAGAGTGCGGTCAGACAATAACAATGAAGGAAACTTTTGCTTCTGATCTTCCTTAGTTTTAACAATTAAAATGACACTCTTTTTAGGACTGAACTTAATGTCATATTGAACTCCATAGCTGGAGCATACTTTAAGCAGGTGCTGTAGCCCAGCACTATATGGAGACATAATAACAAGATCATCAGCATGTATGATATGGTTGATGAGACTCTCACCCACCATACATCCTGTCTTACACTGACTAAGCTTCTTGGAAAGATCATCCATGTATACATTGAAGAGGACGGGTGACAAAATACCACCCTGTCTCACCCCATTCGTCACATGAAAGGGTGCAGATATACTACTGCCCCACCTGATTTGTATGGTTTGTTGTGTGTACCAAAACTGCAAGACCCTTATCAAATAAAGTGGAACACCTCTCTCTTGGAGTTTGGAAAACAGTTTACCATGATTGATCCTATCAAATGCTTTTGATGCATCTAAAAAGCACATAAACATGGTGGAATTCTGACATCTGTATATGATTTCTTTTAGTGCATACACACACTGATCTGTTCCAAGTGTACTTTTAAAACCAAACTGGTTATCAGAGGTTTCCACATTCTCACTAAGGCTAACTAAAATAATTATTTCTAACACTTTAGAAATTATGCTAGCCAGAGCAATTGGCCTATAGTTATCTACGTTGGAGATTTTCCCAGTTTTGTCTTTAATCACTGGCACTAACAATACAGACAGCATAGAGTCAGGTAGTATGCCATGCATTAATAACCCAGTAAAACACATAGCAAGCAAGACATGCAGTCTACGACTAGCATGTTTTAGATGTTCTGCTATTATCTGGTCAAGACCACATACTTTATTCATAGACAGTTTCTCAATGGCATAGTACACCTCATCAGGTCTAATAATCACATCATCATAAAAAGGAACATTTCCAACATAAAATTTCTCACTCTTAATACAATTAAAAATGTCACTATAGTGTTTGCTCCAAAGTTCTGCAATATTTTCAGGTCCAATGACCCCAGCAATACTGGGTGATTCTCATGAAGACCTTCACATTAAGTTTTTCACCTCATTTCAGTATTTTTTCAAGCTGAGAGCCTAAAATAGAGTGTGAACTTTACTATGTTGATCTTTTTTAATGGAAAAATATTTTAATAGAATTTTATTCTTATTTGAAGCTTACATGATCCAGAATAATTCTCATCACTGTTACAGTAAATGATGAAGGTAGATCATGAGTTGAACATTTTTTGACAATTTATTTCATATTTCCACAAAATATCCCATTAAATGAACAGCACACTCCATGACAATTACTTTATATATTTTTTGACATTTATTTATTGCCCTCACAGTGCATGGTAATAAGAATATTGAGTAACGGTAATGAGATACTCTTGGCTAATTTCACAAATAACCTGGAATGCTAGCATGCTAGCAACCTATAACTTTGCCACATATTAAAGCCTTATATTGTGATAATAATCATAAAATAATATATTTTTTTATTTTTAAAAGTAATGAGTATTAAACCATAATGGTAATGATAATAGACAGTGTAACTGAGGACAGATTTAGCAACATTAACATAAATATCACAAAGTAAGAGAAGAGTGAGCAACTGACCTTGTCTCCATTTTGAATCTTGTATCTGAAGTGATGCATCATGGGATAGCTGATCAATTTAAAGGCACGGTGTACTTTTTATAGGGGGGTGAAATCATGAAACGGTAATGAGAAATATTTGGTGCGGACACAGTTATTTTGTTTAAAATCAAGTACCTTTTTTTGTTCAACACAAAAAATATTAATATTCTGCATAAATATAGATGTTTTAAATAACTTTACACTGTATTATTTTTTATATAATTAGGAATTTTTATATGATTTAAAGTAAACATTTAAAAAAGGGATGCAGACACATAACGGTAATGAGAATTTTCATAGATTTTTTTGTTTAATTGATATAAAAATTAGTTTATATGATGATGAAAACCATTTGTCCATACAGTGCTCCCTATTTTCTTTACACAAAATATCAGAGTTTATGTGAATTAAGTATTGATTTTGGAAAATGCGTCCTGGACATGTTCACTGCAGCTTCATGAGAATCACTCTACTAGACGGCAAGGGCATCTTGCTGTTTATTAATAACCTTAACTTCTTTCCTGAAATCATTGGCATTATTCTGCTGAAGCTTTTTAGCCATGGAGTTAGCCCTCATAGCCTGCTCGTTTCTTTTAATAAAGCGAACAGCATACTTAAATTGTGCATTTGCCAATTTCTTGCGATCACACTCTGGGCCATGTCTAGCTCTCCCTGATATCACCCAGGTTTTAAAAGCTTCTTTGGCCTCTGCATGGAGCTCAGCCACATATTCATTCCCTCCTGGTCTGACATTATGTTGTTTACGTCTTTTATTGCAGTGAAGCTTACCACTACTGATAAGAGTGTCTACAATCTTCTCATACATTATACACAGACTTTTACTATGATTCTGGTTCTTACAGTTAATGTCATCACATAGGATAGCACCATAAGGAAGATCAACATTACTAAGACCCTTATCAGTCTGTGACTTGTAAAGCCAGAGGTCCTTTTCTGACATCCTTGCCCAATCTAATTTCTCACTTGGTTCTTGACTATCACAGCTGGACAGTGTACGAGAAAGTGAATTGGCTAACAGCAAGTGACCCACATCAACAACAGTAAATAGGCTACTTTAGTAATATGTCATGGATAGACCAAAAATATAGAATCTATTTAAAATGTTTATGCTGAGTATATTATATTGGAATATGTATTTCTCTGGATATGAATTAAACACAGCTACAATTTGGAAAACATTTTTAAACAAAAACACAGCCGAGAACATTTCACACTACAGACCTGGATTAAAAGTGAAGGGTTATCAAAATTGTCAATAAAACATTTCTCAGTCAAAATAAGTAAAATATAGGGAAAGTGTCATTGAATGAAATGTGTGGCACCCAGCTCTATGTTTGGCTCCCCAAGGTCAGTGCTTGTGCCTATTCCAGAACACACTGCTGTTACTGCTGAGGTTCCTGACAAAGAGCTGCTTTCAATAATGATCAATTTTTAAACAACATGCCACAATTTTAAAATAAAAAATGTTAAAATATACCCCCCCAACACCACCATCATGTATATTGGACAGTAGGCTAATGGGCCAAAAGAACCTGTTATTTCACAGTTTGTGACCCTGCCAACAATCAGCCAGATCAGAGGCAAGAGTATGGGCAAAATTTATGTGTTTTTTCTTTTTTCTTTTAAAATCTGGAAATATCATAACCGACCAGCCTCCCCTGTTTGAAAGACTACCAGCCGCCACTGGTCCAGTCAGTGGTTGCAGAGCTCCGCGGCAAAAAAAAAAGCAAAATCAAATATGAAGCGAAATTACCCCTCAGGGAGCCAGAAGAGAAAGAAGAAAAGGGAAGAGGAAGACAGAAAAAAACAAGACACTGGAAAGTGAGAATGTACACACTCATTAATACCAAGCGGGTCGACAAGCAAATTTTGTAGCTAGCTTACGTTAATGGTAGTTATCTTGTAGACAGTGTTTATAACAGTGATGTAAACGTTGTCATGCACAACAGGCTTACAAACTTGCAAGGACTGGCTAAAAATTCTAATATGTGCCACACAAATAGTTGAAAGACTGTCAACTTCTCCCAGATTAACTTATTGTGTTTATCAAAATGTATAGTCAGAGTTAGTTTCAGCGAGCTGCATGGCTTTCATCAGAAGTAGCTAGTGTGTCGTGAGCATGAATGGAGTAGGACAGGGGATGGCTCACAAGAAAGCTCTTTTTTACATAAATAGGCTACGTTTGTGACCTTGGTCGGATATTAATGCAGTAATTCAGTAATTGGTTCTTATTAAGATTCTTATTCATGTTTGTAATCATTTAATCACCATTTGAAGTTATTTCTACTTGTGTATATATTGTAAATATTTAGTGTTGTGTTATTTGCACATTTTATATTACTTTGCCTTATTTTCATATTTGATTATATATATATATATATATATATATATATATATATATATATATATATATATATATATATAATGTGTGTATGTGTGTGTGTGTGTGTATATTTTGTCTATTCTTGTGTTTAATTGGGTTTGATAATTATTTATAGTAATGTAAAGAGTTCATTTATTAAGTAAAAATCATAAGAATGATTACAATATGTGTGATGTTTATTTATTAAGTCTTCAGTGGGTAGGCGGCCATAAGGCCTTTTGTCGAGGGGGGATAATTATGGGCCCCAGATCCCCCTTTGCCTAGGGCCCCCAAATAGCTTGAAACGGGCCTGCCAATAGTGTACAAAGTGTCATCAAGGTAAATGGCGCTATTTTGAAGAATCTCAAATATGAAATATTTGTTTAAACATTTTTTGTTTACCACATAATATGTACGTATTGACTGAGTGAGAGGGCTGGATGGGAAAATATTTGGCTTGAGGTCAAATGACCAAGAGCCAAATATTTTCCCATCCGGCCTGACCTAACTCAGTCAATAAGCATTTTATCATATGACTTTTATTTTACTAACATCCACAGTGGAAAACAATGAACAACGACAAAGTGTCAGGCTCATTGTCTAAGTTTCCTTTTGTCTTCGCTTGTATATAGAAACTACATAGCAAGCTGTCTAGCTCCTTAGAGGGAATGACTGTTATGTCTCTTTCCTCCTTAACTTCAGCAAGAAATCTCATCTCATCTCATTATCTCTAGCTGCTTTATCCTGTTCTACAGGGTCGCAGGCAAGCTGGAGCCTATCCCAGCTGACTACATAGCAAGCTGTCTAGCTCCTTAGAGGGGATGACTGTTATGTCTCTTTCCTCTTTAACTTCAGCAAGAAATCTCATCTCATCTCATTATCTCTAGCTGCTTTATCCTGTTCTACAGGGTCGCAGGCAAGCTGGAGCCTATCCCAGCTGACTACATAGCAAGCTGTCTAACTCCTTAGAGGGGATGACTGTTATGTCTCTTTCCTCTTTAACTTCAGCAAGAAATCTCATCTCATCTCATTATCTCTAGCTGCTTTGTCCTGTTCTACAGGGTCGCAGGCAAGCTGGAGCCTATCCCAGCTGACTACAGGCGAAAGGCGGGGTACACCTTGGACAAGTCGCCAGGTCATCACAGGGCTGACACATAGACACAGACAACCATTCACACTCACATTCACACCTACGGTCAATTTAGAGTCACCAGTTAACCTAACCTGCATGTCTTTGGACTGTGGGGGAAACCAGAGCACCCGGAGGAAACCCACACAGCAAGAAATCTTTTGAAAATATTCATGTCGTACTTAGGTTTTTTTATGGTGTTTTCTTGTTGTTATCCTTATATAAACAAGTTAATTTCTTCATTTAAAAGTACCTTTTTCATTTTCTTTGACAATTTCAGCTTGTTCAATTAGGTCTGTGTCTGACAAATCATCTGGATAATAAAATTCACTTTCACTCTGCTCAGCTGTGTCATTCATTTTTCAAAGTGACAATTCAGAGCAAAATGAAAGCAGCGGAAGCTAGGGAAACTGGACCGGGCCACATATATGGCTTTTTCTGGACTGGATTCAGAAATTCTTATCTGCCAAGTCACATGACTTTTGCCAATGTTTTTATTAAGAGCGCACGTGTGGGTCCATGTGGGTCATATGATAATTCCATATTTGTTTCACATTATTTCATAGTTGTGATGTCTTCAGTATTGTTCTACAATGTAGAAAATAGTCCAAATACAGAAAAACCTATGAATAAGTAGGTGTGTCCAAACTTTTGACTGCGACTATATTTTACACCGAATTGTTCGGAAGTGAGTCCTAAAATACTGTGTGGCTGTGACTGTGTGTTGAAGACTAGGTGTATATCATCAATGAATCTGAACGTGACAGTCTCTCTGGTGGCCGGGTGTAGCCGGTGGCCATGTTTTTAGGCCAGTCTGTGTTCCACAATGTGGAAAGCAATGCTGTTTCTACCACTGATGTGACACTTTAACTGTTCTTATTCTGTGATAACTTTGCTTTCTTTTTGAAATAAATGCTTAGAATTTGCAAAGACTATTTCAAGCTTGAAATTAGTAAATATGTCTAGAAACAGATTTACTAATATTATATTTGGTTTGTTGTAATCTTATAATAGAAAAAAAAAAAAAAAAAAAAAAAATATATATATATATATATATATATATATATATATATATATATATATATATATATATAAGAGTGATCCCACGCTTATGGGTACTGAAATGGGGACATGAACTTATTCACCTAAAACCATTTCTTTTTTTACCATCAGGTCACAAAACATGTAATCTTTAATGAATGATATGTTAAAAGATAACTTTAATTTTATGAGATGTAATAAAAACATATTTATATGCCAAAGTCAAGCCTATGAGTTCCAAAATGATGTCTGTTACATTACTTCTGTTACGATTGTCCATCTCGCATCTGTTACAAATTAATTACAATCTAGCTATATACCATGTTAATCTTATTGAAAGAATGTGTATGTTTATTCTACTACACATGTTTATTAATTATATTTGCTAAAACATCACCTTCCTATGTTTCAAAAAGTAATTCTACATTGTTAAAATTGAGAATATATATGTCCACAACACTTCTGTTATGTTCTGACTTTGGCATATAAATATGTTTTTATTACATCTCAGAAAATTAAAGTTATCTTTTAACATATCATTCATTAAAGATTACATGTTTTGTGACCTGATGGTAAAAAAAAGAAATGGTTTTAGGTGAATTTTTAAAAATAAGTTCATGTCCCCATTTCAGTACCCATAAGCGTGGAATCACATATATATTATATATATATATATACACACACAGTGGGGCAAAAAAGTATTTAGTCAGCCACCAATTGTACAAGTTCTCCCACTTAGATGAGAGATGAGAGAGGCCTGTAATTTTCATCATAGGTACATTTCAACTATGAGAGACAGAATGGGGGTAAAGAATCCAGGAAATCACATCGTAGGATTTTTAATGAATTAATTGGTAAATTCCTCGGTAAAATAAGTATTTGGTCACCTACAAACAAGCAAGATTTCTGGCTCTCACAGACCTGTAACAACTTCTTGAAGAGGCTCCTCTGGCCTCCACTCGTTACCTGTATTAATGGCACCTGTTTGAACTCATTATCAGTATAAAAGACACCTGTCCACAACCTCAAACAGTCACACTCCAAACTCCACTATGGCCAAGACCAAAGAGCTGTCAAAGGACACCAGAAACAAAATTGTAGACCTGCACCAGGCTGGGAAGACTGAGTCTGCAATAGGTAAGCAGCTTGGTGTGAAGAAATCAACTGTGGGCGCAATTATTAGAAAATGGAAGACATACAAGACCACTGATAATCTCTCTCGATCTGGGGCTCCACGCAAGATCTCACCCCGTGGGGTCAAAATGATCACAAGAACAGTGAGCAAAAATCCCAGAACCACACGGGGGGACCAAGTGAATGACCTGCAGAGAGCTGGGACCAAAGTAACAAAGGCTACCATCAGTAACACACTACGCCACCAGGGACTCAAATCCTGCAGTGCCAGATGTGTCCCCCTGCTTAAGCAAGTACATGTCTAGGCCCGTCTGAAGTTTGCTAGAGAGCATTTGGATGATCCAGAAGAGGATTGGGAGAATGTCATATGGTCAGATGAAACCAAAATAGAACTTTTTGGTAAAAACTCAACTTGTGTTTGGAGGAGAAAGAATGCCGAGTTGCATCCAAAGAACACCATACCTACTGTGAAACATGGGGGTGGAAACATGCTTTGGGGCTGTTTTCTGCAAAGGGCCCAGGACGACTGATCCGTGTAAAGGAAAGAATGAATGGGGCCATGTATCGTGAGATTTTGAGTGAAAACCTCCTTCCATCAGCAAGGGCATTGAAGATGAAACATGGCTGGATCTTTCAGCATGACAATGATCCCAAACACACCATCTGGGTAACAAAGGAGTGGCTTCGTAAGAAACATTTCAAGGTCCTGGAGTAGCCTAGCCAGTCTCCAGATCTCAATCCCATAGTAAATCTTTGGAGGGAGTTGAAAGTCCGTGTTGCCCAGCGACAGCCCCAAAACATCACTGCTCTAGAGGAGATCTGCATGGAGGAATGGGCCAAAATACCAGCAACAGTGTGTGAAAACCTTGTGAAGACTCACAGAAAAAGACTGCATCTGGAAAGACCAAACAATTTATATCTTATCGACATTCGGCTCCCTGAGACAGCACTGGCCTCGGTTAAGGCCGTTGCTGAGGCAACATTTCCCCCTGAAGGTCACTGCTGGGAGACGCTCTCGCATTCCTCGCATTCCTTCTCCAACTTTCCGCGGTCGCCATTTTCACCCCCGTTGTGACAAGCGGGTGCATGACCAGCGCCTTCATGGCTGCAGGAGCGGACGGCTGCTTGCTTGCGCTGGATTACTTCTACCTCCCCCCCTCCGCTTAAAAATCCCTCCGCTTACACCGATACACTGCGATCTATAATGGTGTATCATCATGTGGCCAGACATCAAAAGTACCTTTTATTAAAGCCACCCTGTGAGACAAAGATAAAACATTTTACCTGACCCTAGCCTGTAACTGGATAGTGGGCATACACTAAGTTTGTGAACGCTTTGTATTATTATGAGTCAGTGAGTGTAACATCTACAAGAAAACACAACAACCACCGCTAGTGATGTGATTGAAGCATCAGTGGCATTCATGTGGCTGAGGGTAACCTGTTTGTACTGTGTCATATCAGCTAAGGTGTGCACTGTGAAGCAGTACACAGTGGCTTGCATAAATAAATATTAACAGATAAGACATTTATAAATTAGAAAAAAGAACATTTCATAGATTCAGGACATGGAATTAAAATTGATTTTATTAAGATTAGACACAATGAATGTACATAACGTAGTCTGAGTGAAGACATTGCATTTTTTTTAACAAATAAAAAACATAAAAGCTGTGATCGCCTAAGTATTCATCCTTGTTGCTGTGAAACCCCTAAAATAATTCCAGTGCAACCATTTGCCATCTAGAGTACCTGAATTAGTTGAATGGAGCCAACTTTTATGCAATTTGTGTCCAATAATCTTGATATAACTACCCCAGTTTATTAGTGGACAGTGAAAAACAAGCAACATCATGAAGATAAAGAAGCTATTAAAACAAATCTGGGTCAGGTTCTGGAACGTTTGTAATATGATCAGAATTTCTCCCCAAAGTCCAGACAATGCTTGACATGCTCCACAGTACTTTTCCTCCCCATGCTATATGTACATATGTCACTGGAAACAGCTTAAACTGCCATTTGAGTTGTAGGCATCTTTAAAATAAACATCCCTTATATTGTTTGTACAACATTAAATTATAGTACATTATGCTACATGACATACACTACAGGTGAAAAATCTTAGGCACGTGTAAAGTAATGCTGTAAATCAATGTTGCTTTGAAAATAATGATATTAAACATTAAAACAAAATGAAATAATAATTAAACTTTTTTTCTATATTAAAAGAAAATGTACTATAAAGAGCAGTAAACAACATTAAACTGACACAAGGCCAATATTTGGGACACTTCATGAAGTTTTATGAGAATATTGGTGAGTAAATTTGTCTAAATTAAAACTTTGACTGTTGCTTTTGTTGTTGCAGGAATCAGTTTATTAGTTGATGTTGGACTGTTACATATGTTCCTTTCTTTACTGACATACTAACATTTTTCAAATACTGTTTGTGAAATGTTGTTTTTACTGACCCAGCATTCTAGTCCTAAAATTCCTAAAATAAACAACTAAGATGAAATTTGTCTAAAATAATTAGGCAAACTAAGACTTTTGCACAGTGTTATACATAATCCACCACATAACAATAACCATCAATCCCCCCCCCCCCCCCCCCCCCCCCCCCCCCCCATCTGTCATTAAATAGTTTTAATATTTGAGTTTCAGTCTCTGGTTTTATCAGCCAGTCTGAAACATTTTTAAAACAACCATGTTAGAAAATGCATCCCTGACACCACATCCAAATGACAAAGCAAGAAAAGCAAAGCATTAGACTTACAGCATGTTGTTCTCTCAGGATGCTTGTCACTGACTGGTGGATAAATTCAAATTTAAACTTTTAATTTTTGACAACATGTGCTGTATTTGATGATTGAACTTATGATTTCACGTTTTTTTTAATCTGGTCTCTAAGATTAAAAAAAATCACTTAATTTTGTTTACACAGTACTGTCTGTTAAAACTCTCTATGCTCGATAGTACTTTCCCTGAAAACATCTACAAAGAGTAAATTGCTGTGCTAAACCAATATCCCATATAAAGAATATAACGTTATAATATAGAGTTCTCCATGTGATATACATAATTAAAAAAAACCCAGATCATCAGTGCTTATAGTAGCATGTTACATCAAATACAATTAGACAGAAAGATCCTTAAAATTGTAGCACTTAACAGTATTTCTGTTTTTCAGTATTTTTGTTTAGACATTTTTCTTAACTGGATACTTCAAAATCAATTTCTTTTATATTCTCAGCTTTTGTCTTTCTAAAGGAGATCATCATCATACAGTCTCCATTATAGTATAATGCACAATTTTCTTGTTCCTGACTTCTGCACTTGTTGCTCCAATTCTGAATATCTTCGTTGCCACTCTCTTTCATTTGCTTCTGCTTCTTTGAGAGCCTGTGCTTTTGAAAACAAATCATAGCAATAATAACTATAATTGTTTTCCCTCTGCATCTCGTGAATCTTTTGCAGGAATTGATCTACTTGGGTATGGTCCTGTGACCTGTTGTTAAACGCATGGTATCTCTGTTTGCATGCAGATATTAGGCTCTGAAGGGGAGATCCAGCTTCATGGATGTAGCGTTCTATGGTTTTATTGTCAAACTCAAGGTCATCTCCATGAGTGAAAACCACAATCATATGCTTGCACACATCATCACCAAAGATTTCTTGAAATTTCCTGACAGTGTTTCTCTCCTCTTCAGTGTGACGCCTCACATCAAGCAGAAGAAGAAATGCATGAGGACCAGGAGCTACCATTTGTGCACCTCTCACAGTCTCTTTTTCAATGAACTCAGCAGACATTGTTGTGTCGTATAAACCAGGTGTGTCAATGATTGTAATACTTTGTTTGTTGATAATTCTTGTTTCAGATGCACATTCCTTTGTAACAGACATGGCTCTTGCTTCAGATTTGAATACTCTCTCACCGAAAATGGTGTTTCCTGTGGCACTTTTGCCAACCCCTGTCTTGCCCAGGAGGACCAAGCGCAGTGGATCTTTGTCTGTAAAATAATGCAACAATATTTGAAGATTTAGCTCATATTTTGGATTGTCAATATTTATTTCATAAATTCAATATATGTTTGAATTTGTTGATTATCGACAGTGTTTTAAAACCAAGATTTAAATGAAAAGCTTAAGCTATTTGCATACTGTGGTTATAGAGATGTTCATGTCCAAACAAGGTTTGGACTTGAACATCTCTATAAATGTCCAAACATTTAAGTTAAGGTGATTTAATAGACTACTAGTAGCTTCTGCCAAAATAAGAAAAAAAAAACAAGCAAACAAAAAATAGGCTTCTTGTTTATATTTATCTGCAATAAACAAAGTTAAAATTTAGCCACTAGATTGCAGTAAACTATGGAAATATGAGCCAAAAATCATGCATAGTTTTACATATAATTTTGTAAATAAAAATTAGCCAAGAGGTAATAAATGCGAAGACTAGAAGCTTTTTGATCTGTTTAATGTTTGATAAAAATTAAATACAGCATGCTAATATTAACTTTATCTTTTATTGTTTACGATGATGATGTTTATACAAATTAGCACCTTGCCATTTCACACTCACCACAGGCAGCCATGGTTATTGCAGTATTGCAGTTGATAGTGTCTTCCTTTCGTGTTAGTTTTTAAAATGAATTTCTCAAATCTTTCATAAGTTTTATATACTGGTGTGGGCTTTGTAGACCCACCTTTCTGATGTACACAACCATAAATGGATAACTTGGCTCATGAGGCTGGACTCTTTACAGCCTTAAATAGTTTCAGCCTCAGTCTACCACAACTCTTTTGTCTGCTTCTCTGTCGACTTCAGAAAGGTGAGTTTTATTTTTAGATTATCTCATGTCTTATGAACATACTGTAAACATGCTCTGGTTCTATCTATTACAGTTAGTTTCAATATAGAAGAAACAAAAATGCTCAGCATAGGTTACCCAAATAAAACAAATTCTGGTTGAATTTTTCCAGCATTACCCAGACAGTTTTACAGAAAACACTGGAGAAATATTTTGTTGATATTAGTTCTGTTCAGTATATTCCCTTTTGTGAAATCCCTGAAGAAGTGAGTTAGATAAATATTGGAATGTGGATGTTCGGATATTTGAAATGTTACATCAGGAAAACAAAGACAAAGAAAAATGTGAAAACAATTCTTCATATTTTTTCAGGGACTTTTTCTTTCAAACTGTTGTGATTTCAGATCACAATGTCTGCAAAGGCAAAGAAGACTTTGACTGATAATTCAGTCCAGATCGTTTTAATTGGTGCTACTGGCTCTGGTAAGAGCTCTTCTGGAAACACAATATTGGGCAAAACGCTGTTCAAATCAGAAGCATCTGCAAAGTCTGTGACACAGGAATGTGAAATTGC
The DNA here is from genome assembly GCF_027579695.1 of Neoarius graeffei. Classification (NCBI taxonomy): domain Eukaryota; kingdom Metazoa; phylum Chordata; class Actinopteri; order Siluriformes; family Ariidae; genus Neoarius; species Neoarius graeffei. The sequence continues at coordinate 76,224,598 of NC_083575.1, read as the reverse complement.
TACAGAGATAATCAATAGCTGGAAGGTTACAGTAGTAGATACTCCAGGCTGGGACTGCACTGCACTCACTGAATGTGAGGTCATGTCCCAAATAAAACAGGCTCTACAACGTCTTGATGGACCTTTCTCCTTTCTCCTGGTCATACGTGTTGGCTCAATGGAATCTGAAGAAGAAATTAGCAAAATCTCTGAACTTCAAAAGGTGCTTGGCCGCACCTTTCTGGATCACACCACAATCCTGTTTTCACGCAGTGATGACCTTGAGGGGAAAGATTTTAAGGAGTTTATTAAGGAAGGAGGTAAAGAGTTTCGTAATCTGTTAAAGCAATGTGGTGACAGATACCACTGCTGGAACAATCGAGATAACAGGTCTGATGAGGCAGTGGAAGAACTGCTAAAGAATTTAAAAAAGACAGAGATGATATATCCAAGTTCCCAAGCAGAAAACCCTTCTGCTTTCTCCTCTTCTGGTGACCAGCAAGAAAATGCAGTGACTAATAGAAAGAGATCTGGAGACGCAATCGGCTCAGAAATGGGTATGTATGAAAATCAAATCAGAGTTTTGTTCCTTGGAAGGAACAGAGTGGGAAAGACTTCAAGCATCAAAACCCTTCATGAAAAATGTTTACAACATGAAGGAGGTTCAATTTATACATGCCCAATCTCTGGACTGAGTCTGAAGCTGATAGAATCTCCTGGCTTTGATGATAATCTGGAACAAATTCAGGAGGCCATCTCCAAATCTGTGTCCGATTGCTCTCCTGGACCTCATGTCATTATTATAGTGCTCAACGTGGACCGCTTCACTCCAGCAATAAAGACAGCCATGAATTATGTACAAGATTGTCTTGGACGAAATGCCAGAAATTACACAATGATTCTCTTCACTGGAGCGGATAATTTGGATGGAAAACCCATTGAAACCTTCATTCAAGAGAATCAACATCTCAATGAATTAGTGAAAATACATGAGAACAGATTTCATGCACTCAATAACCGAGACACCACCAATAAGCCCCAAGTGGATGAACTGCTGAAGAAGATCAATTTAATGTATGAACAAAATCATAAAGAATATTACACAGATTCTGATCACAAAAAAGGTATTAATTTTTTTAAGTATAAAAGTAGGATTACAGTTAAATGTAATTTTCATGTTTTACATATGTGTGAGCAGATAACATTAATTATTATTATTTTTATTTAACAGGAATGCCATCTTCAAGCAGTGGTTGGTTTAGTCATGCAAAAACAACGGTCACAACTCGTTTAACAGGAATCAGGACTCATCTGGGATTGTCTGATTAGCCTAAGTATATCTGAACTTTTGCTTATTGTGAATATGATTATAATTATATTCATAATTTTTTTTTGTTTACATTAATCTTGATATGAGTACATTTAACACAAACTGATTCTCACTTTCATGCATGCAAGTAGCTTGACTCCATAATGTATATAATAAGTAAAATATGGTTGGTGGTGTTGTGCTTTCCACTGTTGCCTCACAGCAAGGAGGTTTGGGGTTCAACTCTGTGGACTGACTAGAGGACTTTCTGTGAGAGGATTGCATGTTCTCCTCGTGCCTGCATACTTCGTCCTTGGAGTGCTCTGGTTTCCTCCCACACTCCAAAGACATTGGATCTAATGACTAAACTCACCATAGGTGTGAGTATGAGTGTGAATGGCTGTCTGTCTCTCTGCATTAGGCCCGTGATAGAGTTAGGGCGATCTGTCCAGGTGTACCCCACCTCCTGTCCAGTGTCAGATGGGATTGGCTTCACCTCATCCATGACCTGTTATGGATAAGCAGTATAGAAAATAGATGGATGATGTAAAACCACCATCAGCTCACTCTCTCTTGGTGTGGTTATGTGAAATGTACTATACATTGCAATTCATGCTTGTTATTTTTCCTTTTTGATTGTAAACCAATGTATATTGCACTTTGTAATACTATCCATTGTATCATGAAATTTTACAGATATCATAACCTTATCATTTGTATTTACTGGCTTGTTTTATGATTCGTGTTTGTAGCTCCTCAACAATAAACAAGAATAAAATACAGATAAACTGCAACTGTTCAACTGTTGATTCCCCCCCCCCCCCAATTTTTAAAATTATGTCTACAGCATATAATTTGTACATTTTATTGGCATTATGTTTTAAAATGGGGCAGGGATATATGATTCAGTGATTCGTCTGAGTATTTGTTTTATTTATGATGCTTGGGTTTTTGTCATTAATCAGCCATAATAAAAACACTTGGAAAAAATAAACTGTTCATTTTTTCCTGCTGAGTCCAATGTATAAATACACGTGTGTTGGAAATGGACAGAGGATATAAACCAGAAACCAGTTGTGATTTTAAACAGTTGTCCTTATATTGTTGCATGAGCTCCACCATGTGGATATATATTAAAATCTTTGCTTCTAGAGTTCATCACTAGATGGAGTCCTTGAATTAGGCTCCTGGTGTTGCTGGTTCTCTCAGAGACGTGGCATTGATCGGTTTACCTGCCCTCAGTATGTCTCACTTTAATATCTGTAAGTGTATTCCCCCCCACTTAAACTGCTGACATTTGAAAACTTACTGCTAACTGATCCATCAGGAAAAGGTAATTCTCTCCAATCTGCTCAGCATGCAGAAGTCCAAGCTTTACAAAACACACTAGAAAGGGCAGTAAACGAGAAAATTGAGGAATTAGTCTGGATCACAGTTTCAGAATACTGTTTTCAGACTATGATGGATGATGGATATTTGGGAACAAAATAGATATATTAATTCCAAATGAAAGCCTTTAAAACAAGCTGAACTTTGGAAGCTGATCAGTAACTTAGGGCAAAATATTAACGCTCATATGCAACGGTTTTAATTTTATGCACATTAAAAAAAAAAAACTTTATTCGTCACATGCACACTTCAAGCACAGTGAAATTCATCCTCTGCAGTTAACCCATCTGAAGCAGTGAACACACGCACCCAGAGCAGTGGGCAGCCCAGAGCACCCGGGGAGCAGTCAGGGGTTCGGTACCTTGCTCAAGGGCACCTCAGCCCAAGGCCGCCCCACGTCAACCTAACTGCATGTCTTTGGATTGTGGGGGAAAACGGAGCACCCAGAGGAAACCCACGCAGCCACAGGGAGAACATGCAAACTCCACACAGAAAGGCCCTCGCCGGCCGCTGGGTTCCAACCCAGAACCTTCTTGCTGTGAGACGACCATGCTAACCATTACACCACCACCACCATTTGAAACTTTATATGTTAAAAAACCCTCTGTAATTTTCTTCTGGTCCCAAGAAGTATTGTTAATAAGTAATAATTAAAATAAGTTAGCGCGGATTGCGGCGAATTTCTGTTTGGCGATTTTCGTGACCACTCGTCGTGTGACGTCATTTAAGCCAAACAAACCGCTTGAGTTGAGTCCACTTCTGTTTACTTGCATTGCCGTTCGGCTTGGGTGCAGACGTGCATTCAAGAATTTACAAAGAAAAAACATGCCTTATTGTTGTGCAGTGAACTGTAACAACGGGACCGGTTCAGGAAGAAGTTTTTACCTTTTTCCGAGAGAGGAGAAGAGGCAGAGAGAGTGGATTAGCTTTTTCCGGAAGAGGCGGAGCAAGAGGATTGGCTTTTTCTGAAAAAGGAGAAGAGGCGGAGTGAGTGGGTTGGCTTTTTCCGAAAGAGGAGAAGAGGCGGAGCGAGAGGGTTGGCTTTTTCCGAAAAAGGAGAAGAGGCGGAGCGAGAGGGTTGGCTTTTTCCAAAAAAGGAGAAGAGGCGGAGCGAGTGGATTGGCTTTTTCCAAAAAAGGAGAAGAGGCGGAGCGAGTGGATTGGCTTTTTCCAGAAGAGGAGAAGAGGCGGAGCGAGTGGGTTGGCTTTTTCTGGAAGAGGAGATGAGGCAGAGAGAGTGGATTGTGCGCGTGAAACAAAATCAAGCAGTCAAAGAAGAAATGGACCAGCGACGCTCAAGCAAAAAGGAGAAGATTGGAGGTAAACATTTTTACTTTTGCTTGCAATTGACAAGTTAAGAATCCTGAGGGATACAAAGGGATATTTCCTCCATTAGAGTAGGCTATAAATAGTATAATGCCGCGGATGGCAGGCTAATGTGGCCTACCGGTGCACTGTCAAGTAATCGTTACCTATATCCACTAGGGAGGACGGTTTAATTATTGTTCAAAAGGGCTCTTATTTAGTATTACGACGAAAGTAGGAATTTATCATAACTACCAGGATAAATCGTTTGGGCGCGAGTCTTGTTGAGGTCCGGGTTCACCGCGATCAGAGTCGGCCGAGTCGCTGTCCGATTCCGAGGCCGCATGGTCAAACCAGTGAGTCACGTTCACCGATTGCTTCGCAACAACCATAGATTCATACATATATGGTTTCACCTCTCGATATTCAATTTGGAGAGTTCCTACTTCAAAATCGCTATCAGACATTTTACACAACCTCTCACGACCAAAGTCCGTACACGTGTGCTTGGTTCACAGGTAAACACAGAACTGCTCCCGGTCTGTTTGGCTTAAATGATGTCACGACGACGGTCCCCTGGCGGTGAAAGTGCGCATAAGTGAGATGTAAACAAACCTTTGGAAATTGGGCAAAACAGTACATTTTAACCGTTTTATTCAATTTTAGGGTGCAAATTAGAGACTAGGAAAATTGAATTCGCTTTTTGGGTCGTTCTTCTAGACAATAAAGTTGATATTCTACGGTTCACCTCCTTCCATTGCCTATGACCTTTAAGGTACGTTCTCTGTGTTATTAGAGCACAATAGTACAATGTATGATTTTGGTTCCCACTTTAATGTTGCCTAACAGAGCCAGTAGGAGGGGAACTGGAATATAGAAGGGATTTCCGGTAAGCTAAAGCATGGTTGTTAGAAGTGTCGTGTTCTCAATAAATGCCAGTGGTTTAACCCAAGCCTGTTTATTTTTTATATCCACGAGTATGAACATAACATGGTGTCAAAAATGAAACTGGCGAGAAACGCAGAATTTAAAACAACAATCGACTTCATGGAAAAATAATAAGAAGGAATGTGTCAAATTCCAGAGGCATGCTAGTGCTAGCAAAAGGACATGTTTAGCGAGAGCAGCATGCAAGCAGAGGCTAACGTTGGTGAAAATATTTGGGGCTACCAACAACTAAAGCAAGTAAGAGAAAATCCTGTACCCTTTCTGTTTCCCGCCATGGATAAACTCAGTCCTCCCACACCTATGCAGTTCAGAGGTAGTCTTGCTGAAAATTGGAAATGTTTCAAGCAGAGATTTAATATAAATTTGGCTGCAAGTGGAGTGGGTGGAAGAAGCTAAAAGCATCCATTTTTCTTCATGGTATAGGAGAAAATACATTATAGCTTTCAAATTGATAAGGGAAATGTAACATTGACAGAGCTAATGGTGAAGTTCGAGGACTACTTTGTGCCAAGTAAAAATGTCACTTTTGAGAGGTACAAGTTTTTCTTTGCTGATCAGAAAACAGGCATGAGTTTTGATTAGTACTTAACTGAGCTTCACACTCTGAGCAAGACGTGTGAATTTGGAAATTTGTCAGAGATAGAATCATATGTGGAATTCCTAATAATGGGCTCAGAGAATGTTTACTGCGTGAACATGATTTAACGCTAGAAAGAGCAGTAAACATGTGTAGAGCAGCGGAGACCACTCGCATGCAGGTGAGGGAGCTGTGCAGGGATGAAACAGCAGCAGTGCATACGGTAAAACTAGAAGAGAAGCGTCCAAAATTGTTTGTTAAGCAAAAGCAACCAGAGAAAAGTCACGAAAGTCCAAACAGCAAATGTGGCAGATGTGGAGGCATGCATATGCCTAAATCATGCCCTGCTTTTGGAAAATCATGTCGTACTTGTGGGAAAAATACCCATTTTGCGAAGTGTTGCAAGGTGGAGGCATTTCGAAAAAAAAAAGTGTATGCAGTGGAAGAAGAGCCAGAAGAGTTTTTGTGGGCTCTGTACAGTCTAACACAACAGACAAAGCAGAATGGATAGTCCCATTGACTGTGAATGGCACTATTATTCTATTTAAAATTGACAGGTGCACAGGTGAAACTTCTATCCATTGATGTCTAGCTTTCATGGAGATGCTGAATGTTATAAAGCAGGGGCGATTTCTCAGAGACAAGGGAAGCCGAGCTTCCCCTAAAATTCTCTCCCCAAACTGCGGCGTCTACGACGTTGAATTCTCATTAAAACAATAACTTGCATAACATAATATATGCCCAAGATTGTATTTATGTTCATAACTATCCTGTAACTTATTTGAGTGATGTCTGACGAACTTGCAGTTCGCTACGAGAATCACCTTTGCTGCCAGGCTGTAACCTTTCTTATTTCAATGGGCTCTATGGACTGGCAGCAGTGTTGCCAGATTGGGCGGTTTTAAGTGCATTTTGGCGGGTTTTGAATATATTTTGGGATGGAAAACGTCAGCAGTATCTGGCAACACTGACTGGCAGCCGGGTATCCGTTGCAGCCTACGAGACGGCTCTGAACAGCCAATTTCGGCTAGTTGTTATTGGTTAAAATCAACAAAATCGTCACTTCCAGGGAAGCTGGGCTTCTCTGGGACTAAACGAGACAGTGGGAGGGACAAGAAGCCGGGCTGATAAAGGATTATTGGAGGTAGTGTTTGAAAGACATGAGGAGGGCGGTACTTCGGCGAGGAACACGGAAGTATGATCAGTCAGTCCCTAGTGGATGTCGAGAAAGTGTAGTCGTGTGCCAAAGTGCTGTCCGAATTTCTTTTCATATAAACGTTTCTTCTCATTGATGTCTCTGTACATTACTCTGTAAATAAATGTAAATATTACTCGTTGTGCTCCGTTAACTTTCATCCATTCTATCAGTTTGATCATTCGTGAATTCACTCGTTTATTTCATTTGTAGTTTAATCTGGTTGTAGGCTAGCTTGAGCCTTATTGGGATCTGCAGTGCTAGCTGCTAACAGAAATTGGTGAAGTCTCTGGAAAGCACAACCAGCTGGTATGACAGGGTCACAGACCATTTTCTGGAAAAGGAGCGGAGGGCAGAATTTCTGTATAAATAGTGTTCATGTTTATGAATCTGAAGTGTGTATATTGTTCAGTAATGTTAAGAGAATGGTGGGCTCTGTGTTATAGGCAGAGGTGGAAAAACTGGATTGACAAAGTAAAAGTCCTGCTTAGGTTTTCCTTCTGCCTGTGCTCTCAACACAGGTGATTTCACCAATTAGCTCATCAACCTGGCTTAGGGGATGTGGTAATTAGGATCAGCTGGTTCATTGAATTGACTGGAGCAAAAATGTGGCGGGGTTTTTACTTTCTGCACCCGGGTTTTTCCACCTCTGGTTATAGGTTATACCTGGGTATAATATTCAAGGTTCTGTGTGTTGCATAGCCTACCTGGTTATGAATTTCCAGACTGTGTTGCAGAAGATGTTCAAGGATGTGTTGCACAGCTGGGTGTTGTGTTAAAGACTCTGTGTTGCATATCAGGGTATGATGTTCAAAGCTCTTCGTTGAATAGCCAGTGATTTTTGGATGTTTGATATTTTTGATTAAGGATATGAGGCACTAGCCTGGCAAGCCAGACTATAACATGAAATGTACAAGCAAAAATACTTTCTGCCACTAGTTAGGGTTGCCTGGTTCACTGTGCTAATGGGGCACACTTTTCTATGCTTTGATATCCGGCCTACAGGTTTTACGATGAATGCGTAAAATGGGCTTCCCCTGTTTTAAAAACCAGCAGCCGCCACTGTTATAAAGAGAATAGATGAACCAACAGACTGGGTGAGTTCATTAGTTATTGTACAGAAGCTCCATTGTACAGAAATGGAGCTTTATGCATACGTACAGTGCCTTGAAAAAGTATTCATACCCCTTGAACTTTTTCACATTTTTCCACCTTACAACCACGAACTTAAAAGTTTTTTATTGAGATTTTATGTGATAGACCAACACAGAGTATCACATAATTGTGAAGTGAAATGAAAATGATAAATGGTCTTCAAAATTTTAAACAAATAAAAATCTGAAAAATGTGGTGTGCATTAGTATTCAGCCCCCTGTACTCTGATACAATCCAGTGCAATCAATTGCCTTCAGAAGTCATCTTATTAGTTTATAGAGTCCTACTGTGTGTAATTTACTCTCAGCATAAATACACTTGTCCTGTGAAGGCCTCAGTGGTTTGTTAGAGAACACTGAAGAACAAACAGTATCATGAAGACCAAAGAACTCACCAGACAGGTCAGGGATAAAGTTCTGGAGAAGTTTAAAGCAGGGTTAGGTTATAAAAAATATCCCAAGCTCTGAACATCTCAAGAAGCACTGTTCAATCCATCATTCAAAAATGGAAAAAGTATGGCACAACTGCAAACCCACCAAGACATGGACGTCCACCTATACTGACAGAGCGAGCAAGGAGAGCACTGGTCAGAGAAGCAGCCAAGAGGCCCATGATCACTCTGGAGGAGCTGCAGAAATCCACAGCTCAGGTGGGAGAATCTGTGCACAGGACAACTATAAGTCGTACACTCCACAAATCTGGCCTTTTTGGAAGAGTGGCAAGAAGAAAGCCATTGTTGAAAGACAGGCATAAGAAGCCATGTAGGGGACACAGCAAACATGTGGAAGAAGGTGCTTTGGTCAGATGAGACCAAAGTTGAACTTTTTGGCCTAAATGCAAAGTGTTATGTTTGGCGGAAAACTAACACTGCTCATCACTCTGCACACACCATCCCCACTGTGAAACATGGTGGTGGCAGCATCATGCTATGGGGATGCTTTTCTTCAGCAGGGACAGGGAAGCTGGTCAGAGTTGATGAGAAGATGGATGGAGCTAAATACAGGGCAATCCTGGAAGAAAACCTGTTGGAGGCTGCAAAAGACTTGAGACTGGGAAGGAGATTCACCTTCCAGCAAGACAATGACCCTAAACATACAGCCAGAGCTACAATGGAATGGTTTAGATCAAAGAATATTCATGTGTTAGAATGGCCCAGTCAAAGTCCAGACCTAAATCCCATTGAGCATCTGTGGCAAGACTTGAAAAATGCTGTTCACAGACACTCTCCATCCAATCTGGCTGAGCTTGAGCTATTTTGCAAAGAAGAATGGGCAAAAATTTCAGTGTCTAGATGTGCAAAGCTGGTACAGACATCACAAAAGACTTGCAGCTGTAATTGCAGCAAAAGGTGGCTCTACAAAGTATTGACGCAGGGGGGCTGAATACTAATGCACATCACATTTTTCAGATTTTTATTTGTTTAAAATTTTGAAGACCATTTATCATTTTTGTTTCACTTCACAATTATGTCCTATTCTGTGTTGGTCTATCACATACAATCTCAATAAAAAACTTTTAAGTTCGTGGTTGTAAGGTGGAAAAATGTGAAAAAGTTCAAGGGGTATGAATACTTTTTCAAGGCACTGTATGTCTAGATCCACGGGATCTTAACAGGGCGAAAAGCATGAACATTTTAAGTTGCCCAAAAAAGAAAAAATTATGTCACATTTCGCTGGTGCCAAATGATTTTGCAAACTTGATGTGCCATTGGGCTTTTGGCAGATGAAGCTAGATGAGGCAAGCTCAAAACTATGTACCTTCAATACACCAGAAAGAAGGTTTCGCTTTTTTCATTTACCTTATGGTATTTTGTCTGCACCAGAAGTTTACCATAAAACTGTTCACATGATTTTTGAGCACCTTGAAGGAGGGGAGATAATGATGGATGACATCATCATGTGGGGATCCACGAGAGAGGAACATGACTCAAGAGTGAGGAAAGTCCTGGATCCGACACGCAAGTCCAATCTGAAGCTAAATTGAGACAAGTGTGAGTTTGCAGTGAAAAGCCTTACCTTTGTGGGAGATGTGATTGCAGAGGAAGGTGTTAAGCCAGAGCCAAGGAAGACGACAGCCATAAAGAACATGGAACGTCCACAGAACAAAGAGGAGGTGAGACAATTCTTGGGTATGGTCACATATTTGGCTAAGTTTTTTCCTCAATTGTCTGCCCAGTCAGCACCACTCATATCTGTTAGAGCAAAATAAGGAGTGGGTATGGTCTCATGAGCAAGAAACATGTTTCCAAATGCTGAAGGACATTCTAACCAAAGAACCAGTCCTCAAGTTCTATGACCCAGAAAAAAGCACAATAATTTTGGCAGATGCTTCTCAGTATGGACTAGGTGGAGTGCTGTTGCAGTTGAGTGACAACAGCTAGTAGCCTGTAGCCTATGCATCACGTGCGTTGACAAGTGCTGAAGCCAAATATGCACAAATAGAGAAAGAACTTTTAACCAGCACTTATGCCTGTGAACGCTTTCATCAATATATATATATATATATATATATATATATATATATATATATATATATATATATGGACAAGCTTTTTAACTGGAAACAGACCACAAGCCTTCAGTATCCATAATGTCCAAGCCTCTCAATGACTATCCGATGAGAATTCAGCGTCTTTTAATCAGACTACAGAAATATGATGTAAAGATGATTTATACACCAGGAAAATTCATGTTCGCAGCCAATACTCTCGCACACGCAGTCAACAAAAAGGAATGTCCAGATGAACAGAAAAGTGCAGAAATACAGGCCTACAGTGGTGCTTGAAAGTTTGCAAACCCTTTAGAATTTTCTATATTTCTGCATAAATGTGATCTAAAACATCATCAGATTTTCACACAAGTCCTAAAAGTAGATAAAGAGAACCCAGTTAAACAAATGAGACAAAAATATTATACTTGGTCATTTATTTATTGAGGAAAATGATCCAATATTACATATCTGTGAGTGGCAAAAGTATGTGAACCTCGAGCATTAGCAGTTAATTTGAAGGTGAAATTAGAGTCATGTGTTTCAATCAATGGGATGACAATCAGGTGTGAGTGGGCACCCTGTTTTATTTAAAGAACAGGGATCTATCAAAGTCTGATTTTCACAACACGTTTGTGGAAGTGTATCATGGCACGAACAAAGGAGATTTCTGAGGACCTCAGAAAAAGTGTTGTTGATGCTCATCAAACCGGAAAAGGTTACAAAACCATCTCTAAAGAGTTTGTACTCCACCAATCCACAGTCAGACTGTTGACAAATGGAGGAAATTCAAGACCATTGTTACCCTCCCGAGGAGTGGTCAACCAACAAAGATCACTCCAAGAGCAAGGCATGTAACAGTCGGCGAGGTCACAAAGGACCCCAGGGTAACTTCTAAACAACTGAAGGCCTCTCTCACATTGGCTCATGTTAAAGTGCACCTGACAGCAAAATTATGTTCTAAAATAAGTTTCTGTAATAAAACTACAAACACCACTGATCACTTTCATAATAGAATTAACCACCAACAGAATGAAACTCTTTGTGTGCAGCTGCATCAATCTGGCCAAGCACCAAGCCGCTGTCAGTGGCTGCCATATTTGCCGTGACGTCACATGCAGAACGACTGCTTGGCCTTCAAGGCAGCTATGGCCGACGAAACAGAGCGATTTTCTGACCAGTCTTCAGAAACTGAGGCCCTTTTTGAGGTTGACAATGGACATGTCAGATTACATGTAAGTTAAAAATAATAGATGGTCTGATACATGTGGTCTGAGTCTATTTCCACTAATTACAATTGCTATTTTCACCAGGCAGTTTCATCACACCAGGTTCAAGACTGATTATATAGAAGAGATGAATGCAATCTAATGACAAATCAATTTTAAAAATCCCTCCGCTTACACAGATACACTGCGATCTGTAATGGTGTATCATCATGTGGCCAGACATCAATGTGTCTGAACTGTTGGTTTATGCATAAATGGCAAATAAAAAAACCTTGAACTATGAGATGGAAACTTTCTGGTCTTTCTAGTGTTTCTAGTCTTCATTTAAATGGCTAAGCTTAGTAATGTAAATAGAATGGAATGTTCTACTGCTGTTTTAAAGACGTAAAACTCAACAGTTTTTAAGTGTAAACTGTTTAAAACGCAAATCAATTTGAAATCATTTCTCAGCAGGTTTAAAAGGAGTGTACCTGATGTGTATGTAAAAAGCTAACCTCAAATCCTCTGAGTTTACCTGACAAAATTTTGAAAATAATTTTGAATTTATTTTAAAGTGTTCTTTGACTTTTCATTTTTTTCTTAACGCCTTTACAATTACTCAAATGCACAAACACTCATTTATGTCCCTCAGTCTTGGTCACTTTCACCTATGCATTATAAAAAAATTATAATGTATTTAAAATTTTCAGCGTAATATTATTACGTTGATTCACTTTTTTCACTTTCAAAATAATAGATGTGTTTTTATACACTACACGGTCTGATACATGTGGTCTGAGTCTATTTCCACTAATTACAATTGCTATTTTCACCAGGCAGTTTCATCACACCAGGTTCAAGACTGATTATATAGAAGAGATGAATACAATCTAATGACAAATCAATTTTAAAAATCTGTAGGACTCCCTATGTGTGGGTGGAGCACAGAGGACGGCAGGACAGAGACCAGGTTCCAAAATAGCGTTTTATTGCTAGACTTTTCAGTTAAACAATAATTCATTCAAACAGACAGACACACAACCGGCGTCTGGTTCAGGGATGAGCTACCTCCGCTCTCACTCTCCCTCCTCATATAGGGCGCGGTCACTGGGAAGGCACACAAACACAGGTTAATTGCTCTCAGGTGAAGTGATTCTGCCACTTACCTTCCCTGACTCCGCCCTCCTGTCACAGACCGGCGCTTGACCACGCCCCCGCTGCCACATACCCCCACCGCCCGACTCAGGCCGGGTGCCCGTCCGGTCTGCAGCCGACTCCCCCCCCCCCCCCCTTGACGGGAGAGGAAGTCCGCCACGACCATCTGCGCCCCCGGCCTGTGGACCACCTAGAAGTTGAAGGGTTGGAGTGCCAGATACCAACGGGTGATCCACGCGTTGGCATCCTTCATGCGGTGGAGCCACTGGAGGGGCACGTGGTCCGAACAGAGGGTGAAAGGGCGCCCCAGCAGGTAGTAACGGAGGGCAAGGACCGCCCACTTGATCACCAGGCACACCTTCTCAATCGTGCTGTAGCGCCCCTCACGCACTGACAGCTTCCGACTGATGTAAAGGACCGGGCGGTCCTCCCCCTCCACCTGCTGGGACAAAACGGCCCCCAGCCCTCTGTCCGACGCATCCGTCTGTAACGTAAAAGGGAGAGAGAAGTCAGGGGAGTGTAAAAGTGGCCCCCCACACAGTGCAGCCTTTACCTCAGAGAAAGCCCGCTGACACTGCTCCGTCCACTGGACTGGATCTGGCGCTCCCTTTTTAGTGAGGTCAGTCAGCGGGCTGGTGACGTCCGAATAATTAGGTATAAACCTACGATAGTAGCCAGCCAGCCCCAGGAACTGTCTCACCCCCTTTTTGGTCTTGGGCCTCGGGCAGGCCGCAATTGCTGCTGTCTTATTTATTTGGGGACGCACCTGCCCGTTGCCCAAGTGGAAGCCCAGATACCTTACTTCCAACCGCCCAATCGCACACTTCTTTGGGTTGGCAGTGAGTCCCGCCCGCCTCAGCGACCTAAGGACGGCCCTCAGGTGTTGCAGGTGCCGCTGCCAGTCATTACTATAAATGATAACATCATCCAAATACGCGGCCGCATAGGTGGCGTGGGGCCGGAGGACCCTGTCCATCAGCCGCTGAAACGTAGCGGGCGCCCCAAACAGCCCAAACGGAAGTGTGACGAACTGGTGTAAGCCGAACGGTGTGGAAAAGGCCATTTTCTCCCAGGATAATGGAGTCAAGGGGATCTGCCAATATCCCTTCATCAAATCCAGTGTCGAGTAAAAGCGAGCCGTGCCTAGTCGATCGAGCAGCTCATCAATACGAGGCATTGGATACGCGTCGAATTTAGACACCGCGTTGACTTTTCTATAGTCCACACAGAACCGGACCGAGCCGTCGGCCTTGGGAACCAAGGCCACCGGGCTGCTCCAGTCACTGTGGGACTCCTCGACGATGCCCATTTCGAGCATGGCCTGAAGTTCTTCCCGAACCACTTTTTTTTGTGTTCGGGTAGCCTGTAAGGGCGGCTACGCACTACCAGCCCCGGGGGCGTCTCTATGTGGTGTTCTATGAGGTTAGTGCGACTGGGCAGGGGCGAGAACACATCCGAAAACTCGGCCTGCAACTGGACGACCTCCATGAGTTGGGTCGGGGAGAGGTGGTCTCCACAGGGGACCGGAGAGGTACGTGATGCCAATGTCCCTTTTTGAACCTCCGGCCCCAGCTCCGCCTTCTCCGGAACTACCGACACCAACGCCACGGGGACCTCCTCGTTCCAGAGTTTCAGCAGATTGAGGTGGTAGATCTGTAGCGCCCCACCCCTGTCTGTTCGCCTCACCTCATAGTCGATGTCCCCGACTCGCCGTGTGACCTCAAACGGCCCTTGCCACTTGGCGATCAATTTGGAGCTCGACGTGGGCAGCAGTATGAGTACTTTATCTCCCGGTGTGAACTCTCTAAGGTGCGTACCCTTGTTGTACAGGCGGGCTTGCCGTTCCTGGGCCTGCCGCAAATTCTCCTGAGTTAGGTGGGTGAGCGTGTGGAGTTTTGCGCGCAGGTCCATAACATACTGAATTTCATTCTTACTTTGTGAAGGTCCCTCCTCCCAATTTTCCCGCAGCACGTCCAGGATGCCGCGCGGCTTACGCCCATATAATAATTCGAATGGGGAGAACCCCGTGGAGGCTTGGGGGACCTCTCGCACTGAGAACAGCAAGGGTTTGAGCCACTTATCCCAATTACGTGCGTCCTGTCATTATTATAGTGCTCAACGTGGACCGCTTCACTCCAGCAATAAAGACAGCCATGAATTATGTACAAGATTGTCTTGGACGAAATGCCAGAAATTACACAATGATTCTCTTCACTGGAGCGGATAATTTGGATGGAAAACCCATTGAAACCTTCATTCAAGAGAATCAACATCTCAATGAATTAGTGAAAATACATGAGAACAGATTTCATGCACTCAATAACCGAGACACCACCAATAAGCCCCAAGTGGATGAACTGCTGAAGAAGATCAATTTAATGTATGAACAAAATCATAAAGAATATTACACAGATTCTGATCACAAAAAAGGTATTAATTTTTTTAAGTATAAAAGTAGGATTACAGTTAAATGTAATTTTCATGTTTTACATATGTGTGAGCAGATAACATTAATTATTATTATTTTTATTTAACAGGAATGCCATCTTCAAGCAGTGGTTGGTTTAGTCATGCAAAAACAACGGTCACAACTCGTTTAACAGGAATCAGGACTCATCTGGGATTGTCTGATTAGCCTAAGTATATCTGAACTTTTGCTTATTGTGAATATGATTATAATTATATTCATAATTTTTTTTTGTTTACATTAATCTTGATATGAGTACATTTAACACAAACTGATTCTCACTTTCATGCATGCAAGTAGCTTGACTCCATAATGTATATAATAAGTAAAATATGGTTGGTGGTGTTGTGCTTTCCACTGTTGCCTCACAGCAAGGAGGTTTGGGGTTCAACTCTGTGGACTGACTAGAGGACTTTCTGTGAGAGGATTGCATGTTCTCCTCGTGCCTGCATACTTCGTCCTTGGAGTGCTCTGGTTTCCTCCCACACTCCAAAGACATTGGATCTAATGACTAAACTCACCATAGGTGTGAGTATGAGTGTGAATGGCTGTCTGTCTCTCTGCATTAGGCCCGTGATAGAGTTAGGGCGATCTGTCCAGGTGTACCCCACCTCCTGTCCAGTGTCAGATGGGATTGGCTTCACCTCATCCATGACCTGTTATGGATAAGCAGTATAGAAAATAGATGGATGATGTAAAACCACCATCAGCTCACTCTCTCTTGGTGTGGTTATGTGAAATGTACTATACATTGCAATTCATGCTTGTTATTTTTCCTTTTTGATTGTAAACCAATGTATATTGCACTTTGTAATACTATCCATTGTATCATGAAATTTTACAGATATCATAACCTTATCATTTGTATTTACTGGCTTGTTTTATGATTCGTGTTTGTAGCTCCTCAACAATAAACAAGAATAAAATACAGATAAACTGCAACTGTTCAACTGTTGATTCCCCCCCCCCCCAATTTTTAAAATTATGTCTACAGCATATAATTTGTACATTTTATTGGCATTATGTTTTAAAATGGGGCAGGGATATATGATTCAGTGATTCGTCTGAGTATTTGTTTTATTTATGATGCTTGGGTTTTTGTCATTAATCAGCCATAATAAAAACACTTGGAAAAAATAAACTGTTCATTTTTTCCTGCTGAGTCCAATGTATAAATACACGTGTGTTGGAAATGGACAGAGGATATAAACCAGAAACCAGTTGTGATTTTAAACAGTTGTCCTTATATTGTTGCATGAGCTCCACCATGTGGATATATATTAAAATCTTTGCTTCTAGAGTTCATCACTAGATGGAGTCCTTGAATTAGGCTCCTGGTGTTGCTGGTTCTCTCAGAGACGTGGCATTGATCGGTTTACCTGCCCTCAGTATGTCTCACTTTAATATCTGTAAGTGTATTCCCCCCCACTTAAACTGCTGACATTTGAAAACTTACTGCTAACTGATCCATCAGGAAAAGGTAATTCTCTCCAATCTGCTCAGCATGCAGAAGTCCAAGCTTTACAAAACACACTAGAAAGGGCAGTAAACGAGAAAATTGAGGAATTAGTCTGGATCACAGTTTCAGAATACTGTTTTCAGACTATGATGGATGATGGATATTTGGGAACAAAATAGATATATTAATTCCAAATGAAAGCCTTTAAAACAAGCTGAACTTTGGAAGCTGATCAGTAACTTAGGGCAAAATATTAACGCTCATATGCAACGGTTTTAATTTTATGCACATTAAAAAAAAAAAAACTTTATTCGTCACATGCACACTTCAAGCACAGTGAAATTCATCCTCTGCAGTTAACCCATCTGAAGCAGTGAACACACGCACCCAGAGCAGTGGGCAGCCCAGAGCACCCGGGGAGCAGTCAGGGGTTCGGTACCTTGCTCAAGGGCACCTCAGCCCAAGGCCGCCCCACGTCAACCTAACTGCATGTCTTTGGATTGTGGGGGAAAACGGAGCACCCAGAGGAAACCCACGCAGCCACAGGGAGAACATGCAAACTCCACACAGAAAGGCCCTCGCCGGCCGCTGGGTTCCAACCCAGAACCTTCTTGCTGTGAGACGACCATGCTAACCATTACACCACCACCACCATTTGAAACTTTATATGTTAAAAAACCCTCTGTAATTTTCTTCTGGTCCCAAGAAGTATTGTTAATAAGTAATAATTAAAATAAGTTAGCGCGGATTGCGGCGAATTTCTGTTTGGCGATTTTCGTGACCACTCGTCGTGTGACGTCATTTAAGCCAAACAAACCGCTTGAGTTGAGTCCACTTCTGTTTACTTGCATTGCCGTTCGGCTTGGGTGCAGACGTGCATTCAAGAATTTACAAAGAAAAAACATGCCTTATTGTTGTGCAGTGAACTGTAACAACGGGACCGGTTCAGGAAGAAGTTTTTACCTTTTTCCGAGAGAGGAGAAGAGGCAGAGAGAGTGGATTAGCTTTTTCCGGAAGAGGCGGAGCAAGAGGATTGGCTTTTTCTGAAAAAGGAGAAGAGGCGGAGTGAGTGGGTTGGCTTTTTCCGAAAGAGGAGAAGAGGCGGAGCGAGAGGGTTGGCTTTTTCCGAAAAAGGAGAAGAGGCGGAGCGAGAGGGTTGGCTTTTTCCAAAAAAGGAGAAGAGGCGGAGCGAGTGGATTGGCTTTTTCCAAAAAAGGAGAAGAGGCGGAGCGAGTGGATTGGCTTTTTCCAGAAGAGGAGAAGAGGCGGAGCGAGTGGGTTGGCTTTTTCTGGAAGAGGAGATGAGGCAGAGAGAGTGGATTGTGCGCGTGAAACAAAATCAAGCAGTCAAAGAAGAAATGGACCAGCGACGCTCAAGCAAAAAGGAGAAGATTGGAGGTAAACATTTTTACTTTTGCTTGCAATTGACAAGTTAAGAATCCTGAGGGATACAAAGGGATATTTCCTCCATTAGAGTAGGCTATAAATAGTATAATGCCGCGGATGGCAGGCTAATGTGGCCTACCGGTGCACTGTCAAGTAATCGTTACCTATATCCACTAGGGAGGACGGTTTAATTATTGTTCAAAAGGGCTCTTATTTAGTATTACGACGAAAGTAGGAATTTATCATAACTACCAGGATAAATCGTTTGGGCGCGAGTCTTGTTGAGGTCCGGGTTCACCGCGATCAGAGTCGGCCGAGTCGCTGTCCGATTCCGAGGCCGCATGGTCAAACCAGTGAGTCACGTTCACCGATTGCTTCGCAACAACCATAGATTCATACATATATGGTTTCACCTCTCGATATTCAATTTGGAGAGTTCCTACTTCAAAATCGCTATCAGACATTTTACACAACCTCTCACGACCAAAGTCCGTACACGTGTGCTTGGTTCACAGGTAAACACAGAACTGCTCCCGGTCTGTTTGGCTTAAATGATGTCACGACGACGGTCCCCTGGCGGTGAAAGTGCGCATAAGTGAGATGTAAACAAACCTTTGGAAATTGGGCAAAACAGTACATTTTAACCGTTTTATTCAATTTTAGGGTGCAAATTAGAGACTAGGAAAATTGAATTCGCTTTTTGGGTCGTTCTTCTAGACAATAAAGTTGATATTCTACGGTTCACCTCCTTCCATTGCCTATGACCTTTAAGGTACGTTCTCTGTGTTATTAGAGCACAATAGTACAATGTATGATTTTGGTTCCCACTTTAATGTTGCCTAACAGAGCCAGTAGGAGGGGAACTGGAATATAGAAGGGATTTCCGGTAAGCTAAAGCATGGTTGTTAGAAGTGTCGTGTTCTCAATAAATGCCAGTGGTTTAACCCAAGCCTGTTTATTTTTTATATCCACGAGTATGAACATAACATGGTGTCAAAAATGAAACTGGCGAGAAACGCAGAATTTAAAACAACAATCGACTTCATGGAAAAATAATAAGAAGGAATGTGTCAAATTCCAGAGGCATGCTAGTGCTAGCAAAAGGACATGTTTAGCGAGAGCAGCATGCAAGCAGAGGCTAACGTTGGTGAAAATATTTGGGGCTACCAACAACTAAAGCAAGTAAGAGAAAATCCTGTACCCTTTCTGTTTCCCGCCATGGATAAACTCAGTCCTCCCACACCTATGCAGTTCAGAGGTAGTCTTGCTGAAAATTGGAAATGTTTCAAGCAGAGATTTAATATAAATTTGGCTGCAAGTGGAGTGGGTGGAAGAAGCTAAAAGCATCCATTTTTCTTCATGGTATAGGAGAAAATACATTATAGCTTTCAAATTGATAAGGGAAATGTAACATTGACAGAGCTAATGGTGAAGTTCGAGGACTACTTTGTGCCAAGTAAAAATGTCACTTTTGAGAGGTACAAGTTTTTCTTTGCTGATCAGAAAACAGGCATGAGTTTTGATTAGTACTTAACTGAGCTTCACACTCTGAGCAAGACGTGTGAATTTGGAAATTTGTCAGAGATAGAATCATATGTGGAATTCCTAATAATGGGCTCAGAGAATGTTTACTGCGTGAACATGATTTAACGCTAGAAAGAGCAGTAAACATGTGTAGAGCAGCGGAGACCACTCGCATGCAGGTGAGGGAGCTGTGCAGGGATGAAACAGCAGCAGTGCATACGGTAAAACTAGAAGAGAAGCGTCCAAAATTGTTTGTTAAGCAAAAGCAACCAGAGAAAAGTCACGAAAGTCCAAACAGCAAATGTGGCAGATGTGGAGGCATGCATATGCCTAAATCATGCCCTGCTTTTGGAAAATCATGTCGTACTTGTGGGAAAAATACCCATTTTGCGAAGTGTTGCAAGGTGGAGGCATTTCGAAAAAAAAAAGTGTATGCAGTGGAAGAAGAGCCAGAAGAGTTTTTGTGGGCTCTGTACAGTCTAACACAACAGACAAAGCAGAATGGATAGTCCCATTGACTGTGAATGGCACTATTATTCTATTTAAAATTGACAGGTGCACAGGTGAAACTTCTATCCATTGATGTCTAGCTTTCATGGAGATGCTGAATGTTATAAAGCAGGGGCGATTTCTCAGAGACAAGGGAAGCCGAGCTTCCCCTAAAATTCTCTCCCCAAACTGCGGCGTCTACGACGTTGAATTCTCATTAAAACAATAACTTGCATAACATAATATATGCCCAAGATTGTATTTATGTTCATAACTATCCTGTAACTTATTTGAGTGATGTCTGACGAACTTGCAGTTCGCTACGAGAATCACCTTTGCTGCCAGGCTGTAACCTTTCTTATTTCAATGGGCTCTATGGACTGGCAGCAGTGTTGCCAGATTGGGCGGTTTTAAGTGCATTTTGGCGGGTTTTGAATATATTTTGGGATGGAAAACGTCAGCAGTATCTGGCAACACTGACTGGCAGCCGGGTATCCGTTGCAGCCTACGAGACGGCTCTGAACAGCCAATTTCGGCTAGTTGTTATTGGTTAAAATCAACAAAATCGTCACTTCCAGGGAAGCTGGGCTTCTCTGGGACTAAACGAGACAGTGGGAGGGACAAGAAGCCGGGCTGATAAAGGATTATTGGAGGTAGTGTTTGAAAGACATGAGGAGGGCGGTACTTCGGCGAGGAACACGGAAGTATGATCAGTCAGTCCCTAGTGGATGTCGAGAAAGTGTAGTCGTGTGCCAAAGTGCTGTCCGAATTTCTTTTCATATAAACGTTTCTTCTCATTGATGTCTCTGTACATTACTCTGTAAATAAATGTAAATATTACTCGTTGTGCTCCGTTAACTTTCATCCATTCTATCAGTTTGATCATTCGTGAATTCACTCGTTTATTTCATTTGTAGTTTAATCTGGTTGTAGGCTAGCTTGAGCCTTATTGGGATCTGCAGTGCTAGCTGCTAACAGAAATTGGTGAAGTCTCTGGAAAGCACAACCAGCTGGTATGACAGGGTCACAGACCATTTTCTGGAAAAGGAGCGGAGGGCAGAATTTCTGTATAAATAGTGTTCATGTTTATGAATCTGAAGTGTGTATATTGTTCAGTAATGTTAAGAGAATGGTGGGCTCTGTGTTATAGGCAGAGGTGGAAAAACTGGATTGACAAAGTAAAAGTCCTGCTTAGGTTTTCCTTCTGCCTGTGCTCTCAACACAGGTGATTTCACCAATTAGCTCATCAACCTGGCTTAGGGGATGTGGTAATTAGGATCAGCTGGTTCATTGAATTGACTGGAGCAAAAATGTGGCGGGGTTTTTACTTTCTGCACCCGGGTTTTTCCACCTCTGGTTATAGGTTATACCTGGGTATAATATTCAAGGTTCTGTGTGTTGCATAGCCTACCTGGTTATGAATTTCCAGACTGTGTTGCAGAAGATGTTCAAGGATGTGTTGCACAGCTGGGTGTTGTGTTAAAGACTCTGTG
The DNA here is from genome assembly GCF_027579695.1 of Neoarius graeffei. NCBI lineage: Eukaryota > Metazoa > Chordata > Actinopteri > Siluriformes > Ariidae > Neoarius > Neoarius graeffei. The sequence goes on along the minus strand of NC_083575.1, from coordinate 76,203,073 downwards.
TTGCATATCAGGGTATGATGTTCAAAGCTCTTCGTTGAATAGCCAGTGATTTTTGGATGTTTGATATTTTTGATTAAGGATATGAGGCACTAGCCTGGCAAGCCAGACTATAACATGAAATGTACAAGCAAAAATACTTTCTGCCACTAGGTAGGGTTGCCTGGTTCACTGTGCTAATGGGGCACACTTTTCTATGCTTTGATATCCGGCCTACAGGTTTTACGATGAATGCGTAAAATGGGCTTCCCCTGTTTTAAAAACCAGCAGCCGCCACTGTTATAAAGAGAATAGATGAACCAACAGACTGGGTGAGTTCATTAGTTATTGTACAGAAGCTCCATTGTACAGAAATGGAGCTTTATGCATACGTACAGTGCCTTGAAAAAGTATTCATACCCCTTGAACTTTTTCACATTTTTCCACCTTACAACCACGAACTTAAAAGTTTTTTATTGAGATTTTATGTGATAGACCAACACAGAGTATCACATAATTGTGAAGTGAAATGAAAATGATAAATGGTCTTCAAAATTTTAAACAAATAAAAATCTGAAAAATGTGGTGTGCATTAGTATTCAGCCCCCTGTACTCTGATACAATCCAGTGCAATCAATTGCCTTCAGAAGTCATCTTATTAGTTTATAGAGTCCTACTGTGTGTAATTTACTCTCAGCATAAATACACTTGTCCTGTGAAGGCCTCAGTGGTTTGTTAGAGAACACTGAAGAACAAACAGTATCATGAAGACCAAAGAACTCACCAGACAGGTCAGGGATAAAGTTCTGGAGAAGTTTAAAGCAGGGTTAGGTTATAAAAAATATCCCAAGCTCTGAACATCTCAAGAAGCACTGTTCAATCCATCATTCAAAAATGGAAAAAGTATGGCACAACTGCAAACCCACCAAGACATGGACGTCCACCTATACTGACAGAGCGAGCAAGGAGAGCACTGGTCAGAGAAGCAGCCAAGAGGCCCATGATCACTCTGGAGGAGCTGCAGAAATCCACAGCTCAGGTGGGAGAATCTGTGCACAGGACAACTATAAGTCGTACACTCCACAAATCTGGCCTTTTTGGAAGAGTGGCAAGAAGAAAGCCATTGTTGAAAGACAGGCATAAGAAGCCATGTAGGGGACACAGCAAACATGTGGAAGAAGGTGCTTTGGTCAGATGAGACCAAAGTTGAACTTTTTGGCCTAAATGCAAAGTGTTATGTTTGGCGGAAAACTAACACTGCTCATCACTCTGCACACACCATCCCCACTGTGAAACATGGTGGTGGCAGCATCATGCTATGGGGATGCTTTTCTTCAGCAGGGACAGGGAAGCTGGTCAGAGTTGATGAGAAGATGGATGGAGCTAAATACAGGGCAATCCTGGAAGAAAACCTGTTGGAGGCTGCAAAAGACTTGAGACTGGGAAGGAGATTCACCTTCCAGCAAGACAATGACCCTAAACATACAGCCAGAGCTACAATGGAATGGTTTAGATCAAAGAATATTCATGTGTTAGAATGGCCCAGTCAAAGTCCAGACCTAAATCCCATTGAGCATCTGTGGCAAGACTTGAAAAATGCTGTTCACAGACACTCTCCATCCAATCTGGCTGAGCTTGAGCTATTTTGCAAAGAAGAATGGGCAAAAATTTCAGTGTCTAGATGTGCAAAGCTGGTACAGACATCACAAAAGACTTGCAGCTGTAATTGCAGCAAAAGGTGGCTCTACAAAGTATTGACGCAGGGGGGCTGAATACTAATGCACATCACATTTTTCAGATTTTTATTTGTTTAAAATTTTGAAGACCATTTATCATTTTTGTTTCACTTCACAATTATGTCCTATTCTGTGTTGGTCTATCACATACAATCTCAATAAAAAACTTTTAAGTTCGTGGTTGTAAGGTGGAAAAATGTGAAAAAGTTCAAGGGGTATGAATACTTTTTCAAGGCACTGTATGTCTAGATCCACGGGATCTTAACAGGGCGAAAAGCATGAACATTTTAAGTTGCCCAAAAAAGAAAAAATTATGTCACATTTCGCTGGTGCCAAATGATTTTGCAAACTTGATGTGCCATTGGGCTTTTGGCAGATGAAGCTAGATGAGGCAAGCTCAAAACTATGTACCTTCAATACACCAGAAAGAAGGTTTCGCTTTTTTCATTTACCTTATGGTATTTTGTCTGCACCAGAAGTTTACCATAAAACTGTTCACATGATTTTTGAGCACCTTGAAGGAGGGGAGATAATGATGGATGACATCATCATGTGGGGATCCACGAGAGAGGAACATGACTCAAGAGTGAGGAAAGTCCTGGATCCGACACGCAAGTCCAATCTGAAGCTAAATTGAGACAAGTGTGAGTTTGCAGTGAAAAGCCTTACCTTTGTGGGAGATGTGATTGCAGAGGAAGGTGTTAAGCCAGAGCCAAGGAAGACGACAGCCATAAAGAACATGGAACGTCCACAGAACAAAGAGGAGGTGAGACAATTCTTGGGTATGGTCACATATTTGGCTAAGTTTTTTCCTCAATTGTCTGCCCAGTCAGCACCACTCATATCTGTTAGAGCAAAATAAGGAGTGGGTATGGTCTCATGAGCAAGAAACATGTTTCCAAATGCTGAAGGACATTCTAACCAAAGAACCAGTCCTCAAGTTCTATGACCCAGAAAAAAGCACAATAATTTTGGCAGATGCTTCTCAGTATGGACTAGGTGGAGTGCTGTTGCAGTTGAGTGACAACAGCTAGTAGCCTGTAGCCTATGCATCACGTGCGTTGACAAGTGCTGAAGCCAAATATGCACAAATAGAGAAAGAACTTTTAACCAGCACTTATGCCTGTGAACGCTTTCATCAATATATATATATATATATATATATATATATATATATATATATATATATATATATGGACAAGCTTTTTAACTGGAAACAGACCACAAGCCTTCAGTATCCATAATGTCCAAGCCTCTCAATGACTATCCGATGAGAATTCAGCGTCTTTTAATCAGACTACAGAAATATGATGTAAAGATGATTTATACACCAGGAAAATTCATGTTCGCAGCCAATACTCTCGCACACGCAGTCAACAAAAAGGAATGTCCAGATGAACAGAAAAGTGCAGAAATACAGGCCTACAGTGGTGCTTGAAAGTTTGCAAACCCTTTAGAATTTTCTATATTTCTGCATAAATGTGATCTAAAACATCATCAGATTTTCACACAAGTCCTAAAAGTAGATAAAGAGAACCCAGTTAAACAAATGAGACAAAAATATTATACTTGGTCATTTATTTATTGAGGAAAATGATCCAATATTACATATCTGTGAGTGGCAAAAGTATGTGAACCTCGAGCATTAGCAGTTAATTTGAAGGTGAAATTAGAGTCATGTGTTTCAATCAATGGGATGACAATCAGGTGTGAGTGGGCACCCTGTTTTATTTAAAGAACAGGGATCTATCAAAGTCTGATTTTCACAACACATTTGTGGAAGTGTATCATGGCACGAACAAAGGAGATTTCTGAGGACCTCAGAAAAAGTGTTGTTGATGCTCATCAAACCGGAAAAGGTTACAAAACCATCTCTAAAGAGTTTGTACTCCACCAATCCACAGTCAGACTGTTGACAAATGGAGGAAATTCAAGACCATTGTTACCCTCCCGAGGAGTGGTCAACCAACAAAGATCACTCCAAGAGCAAGGCATGTAACAGTCGGCGAGGTCACAAAGGACCCCAGGGTAACTTCTAAACAACTGAAGGCCTCTCTCACATTGGCTCATGTTAAAGTGCACCTGACAGCAAAATTATGTTCTAAAATAAGTTTCTGTAATAAAACTACAAACACCACTGATCACTTTCATAATAGAATTAACCACCAACAGAATGAAACTCTTTGTGTGCAGCTGCATCAATCTGGCCAAGCACCAAGCCGCTGTCAGTGGCTGCCATATTTGCCGTGACGTCACATGCAGAACGACTGCTTGGCCTTCAAGGCAGCTATGGCCGACGAAACAGAGCGATTTTCTGACCAGTCTTCAGAAACTGAGGCCCTTTTTGAGGTTGACAATGGACATGTCAGATTACATGTAAGTTAAAAATAATAGATGGTCTGATACATGTGGTCTGAGTCTATTTCCACTAATTACAATTGCTATTTTCACCAGGCAGTTTCATCACACCAGGTTCAAGACTGATTATATAGAAGAGATGAATGCAATCTAATGACAAATCAATTTTAAAAATCCCTCCGCTTACACAGATACACTGCGATCTGTAATGGTGTATCATCATGTGGCCAGACATCAATGTGTCTGAACTGTTGGTTTATGCATAAATGGCAAATAAAAAAACCTTGAACTATGAGATGGAAACTTTCTGGTCTTTCTAGTGTTTCTAGTCTTCATTTAAATGGCTAAGCTTAGTAATGTAAATAGAATGGAATGTTCTACTGCTGTTTTAAAGACGTAAAACTCAACAGTTTTTAAGTGTAAACTGTTTAAAACGCAAATCAATTTGAAATCATTTCTCAGCAGGTTTAAAAGGAGTGTACCTGATGTGTATGTAAAAAGCTAACCTCAAATCCTCTGAGTTTACCTGACAAAATTTTGAAAATAATTTTGAATTTATTTTAAAGTGTTCTTTGACTTTTCATTTTTTTCTTAACGCCTTTACAATTACTCAAATGCACAAACACTCATTTATGTCCCTCAGTCTTGGTCACTTTCACCTATGCATTATAAAAAAATTATAATGTATTTAAAATTTTCAGCGTAATATTATTACGTTGATTCACTTTTTTCACTTTCAAAATAATAGATGTGTTTTTATACACTACACGGTCTGATACATGTGGTCTGAGTCTATTTCCACTAATTACAATTGCTATTTTCACCAGGCAGTTTCATCACACCAGGTTCAAGACTGATTATATAGAAGAGATGAATACAATCTAATGACAAATCAATTTTAAAAATCTGTAGGACTCCCTATGTGTGGGTGGAGCACAGAGGACGGCAGGACAGAGACCAGGTTCCAAAATAGCGTTTTATTGCTAGACTTTTCAGTTAAACAATAATTCATTCAAACAGACAGACACACAACCGGCGTCTGGTTCAGGGATGAGCTACCTCCGCTCTCACTCTCCCTCCTCATATAGGGCGCGGTCACTGGGAAGGCACACAAACACAGGTTAATTGCTCTCAGGTGAAGTGATTCTGCCACTTACCTTCCCTGACTCCGCCCTCCTGTCACAGACCGGCGCTTGACCACGCCCCCGCTGCCACATACCCCCACCGCCCGACTCAGGCCGGGTGCCCGTCCGGTCTGCAGCCGACTCCCCCCCCCCCCCCCTTGACGGGAGAGGAAGTCCGCCACGACCATCTGCGCCCCCGGCCTGTGGACCACCTAGAAGTTGAAGGGTTGGAGTGCCAGATACCAACGGGTGATCCACGCGTTGGCATCCTTCATGCGGTGGAGCCACTGGAGGGGCACGTGGTCCGAACAGAGGGTGAAAGGGCGCCCCAGCAGGTAGTAACGGAGGGCAAGGACCGCCCACTTGATCACCAGGCACACCTTCTCAATCGTGCTGTAGCGCCCCTCACGCACTGACAGCTTCCGACTGATGTAAAGGACCGGGCGGTCCTCCCCCTCCACCTGCTGGGACAAAACGGCCCCCAGCCCTCTGTCCGACGCATCCGTCTGTAACGTAAAAGGGAGAGAGAAGTCAGGGGAGTGTAAAAGTGGCCCCCCACACAGTGCAGCCTTTACCTCAGAGAAAGCCCGCTGACACTGCTCCGTCCACTGGACTGGATCTGGCGCTCCCTTTTTAGTGAGGTCAGTCAGCGGGCTGGTGACATCCGAATAATTAGGTATAAACCTACGATAGTAGCCAGCCAGCCCCAGGAACTGTCTCACCCCCTTTTTGGTCTTGGGCCTCGGGCAGGCCGCAATTGCTGCTGTCTTATTTATTTGGGGACGCACCTGCCCGTTGCCCAAGTGGAAGCCCAGATACCTTACTTCCAACCGCCCAATCGCACACTTCTTTGGGTTGGCAGTGAGTCCCGCCCGCCTCAGCGACCTAAGGACGGCCCTCAGGTGTTGCAGGTGCCGCTGCCAGTCATTACTATAAATGATAACATCATCCAAATACGCGGCCGCATAGGTGGAGTGGGGCCGGAGGACCCTGTCCATCAGCCGCTGAAACGTAGCGGGCGCCCCAAACAGCCCAAACGGAAGTGTGACGAACTGGTGTAAGCCGAACGGTGTGGAAAAGGCCATTTTCTCCCAGGATAATGGAGTCAAGGGGATCTGCCAATATCCCTTCATCAAATCCAGTGTCGAGTAAAAGCGAGCCGTGCCTAGTCGATCGAGCAGCTCATCAATACGAGGCATTGGATACGCGTCGAATTTAGACACCGCGTTGACTTTTCTATAGTCCACACAGAACCGGACCGAGCCGTCGGCCTTGGGAACCAAGGCCACCGGGCTGCTCCAGTCACTGTGGGACTCCTCGACGATGCCCATTTCGAGCATGGCCTGAAGTTCTTCCCGAACCACTTTTTTTTGTGTTCGGGTAGCCTGTAAGGGCGGCTACGCACTACCAGCCCCGGGGGCGTCTCTATGTGGTGTTCTATGAGGTTAGTGCGACTGGGCAGGGGCGAGAACACATCCGAAAACTCGGCCTGCAACTGGACGACCTCCATGAGTTGGGTCGGGGAGAGGTGGTCTCCACAGGGGACCGGAGAGGTACGTGATGCCAATGTCCCTTTTTGAACCTCCGGCCCCAGCTCCGCCTTCTCCGGAACTACCGACACCAACGCCACGGGGACCTCCTCGTTCCAGAGTTTCAGCAGATTGAGGTGGTAGATCTGTAGCGCCCCACCCCTGTCTGTTCGCCTCACCTCATAGTCGATGTCCCCGACTCGCCGTGTGACCTCAAACGGCCCTTGCCACTTGGCGATCAATTTGGAGCTCGACGTGGGCAGCAGTATGAGTACTTTATCTCCCGGTGTGAACTCTCTAAGGTGCGTACCCTTGTTGTACAGGCGGGCTTGCCGTTCCTGGGCCTGCCGCAAATTCTCCTGAGTTAGGTGGGTGAGCGTGTGGAGTTTTGCGCGCAGGTCCATAACATACTGAATTTCATTCTTACTTTGTGAAGGTCCCTCCTCCCAATTTTCCCGCAGCACGTCCAGGATGCCGCGCGGCTTACGCCCATATAATAATTCGAATGGGGAGAACCCCGTGGAGGCTTGGGGGACCTCTCGCACTGAGAACAGCAAGGGTTTGAGCCACTTATCCCAATTACGTGCGTCCTCACTTACGAATTTTTTAATAATATTTTTGAGGGTGCGGTTGAACCGTTCCACTAAACCGTCCGTTTGTGGGTGATATACGCTGGTGCGGATCGGCTTAATCCCCAATAACCCATACAGTTCGCTCAGTGTACGTGACATAAATGTAGCGCCTTGGTCAGTCAGAATCTCTTTCTGGATTCCAACTCGGGAGATGACGCGGAAGAGTGCCTCTGCAATACTGCGTGCTGAGATATTGCGCAGAGGCACTGCTTCCGGGTATCGCGTTGCATAGTCCACCAGAACTAATATAAAGCGGTACCCTCGTGCTGACCGATCTAATGGCCCGACGAGATCCATCCCAATTCTCTCAAACGGGGTCTCGATTAACGGTAGAGGGCGCAAAGGCGCTTTTGGAATGGCCGCTGGATTTACTAACTGGCATTCGCGGCATGCCGTACACCACCTACGGACATCGCCGCGAATCCCCGGCCAATAGAATCGGGCCATTATTCGGGCTAGTGTTTTATCCTGCCCCAAGTGTCCAGCCATGGGATTAAAGTGAGCCGCCGGGAATACCAATTCCCGGCGGCTCTTTGGAATCAAAAGCTGCGTGACTCACTCTTTAGTTTGAGTGTCCTGCGTCACTCGGTATAATCTATCCTTCAAAATTGCGAAGTAGGGGAAGGACGGGGTGGCGTTCGGCGGGAGCATTTGACCATCGATTACTCTCACTTGGTCAAACGCATGCCGCAGAGTCTCGTCTCGCGACTGCTCTAATGGGAAATCCGCGAGGGATTCCCCAATAGAGAGAGGAGGAGCCGGCGGCTCCTCACTCTGACGCGGAGATGACGTAGACGGCTCTGTGACAGCTGCTCCCGCCAAAGTGACACTGGGACCTCCCCCTGTCAATTGGCAGGACCCACTCTCTACTAGGTGCGTCATTAACCCCCGAAATCCCGGCCAATCCGTCCCCAAAATTAAAGAGTGGGTAAGGCGAGGATTAACCGCCGCCTTCACTATAAATTTTTCCCCTCTGAAAATAATGTGGACCGACACCAAAGGGTAGCGGTGAACATCCCCGTGCACACACAAAACCTTCACCCCTTGTGCTCCCCCCAATGCCTCGTTTTGAACCAGGCTTTGGCAAATTGAGGTCTGATTACAACCAGAATCCACCAACGCCTGATATGTAGCCCCTTGGATACTCACCGGTATGCGATACGCTCCGGCCCGATCGAGGGCGGCCTCTGGCGCGTCGGGGATCCGAACCACCGCGCCCACTTCCATTGCTGTGCACTGCTGTTGAAGGTGGCCTGGTTCCCTGCAGCGCCAGCAAACCGGCCCGGGTTTTCCCTCTGCACCGGTGATCTGGGGCTCACTCACCTGAGGTGGGGGAGAGACAGACACAGAAGGGAGAAACGGGAGGGCACCGCGGGTGCGGCGGGCCGGCTGGGGTGGTGCCGGCCCCCGCCTCCGCGGTGGGGGAATGGGGCAAGGACGGGACACAGGAGGAGGGGGAGAGAGAGAGAGAGAGAGAGAGAGAGAAGAGATGATGTCATCCGCTGTCCTGCCACCGGGACAGCCGCCAGATGATCCTCCGCCAGCTCGACTGCCTGATCCAGCGATGCCGGGCAGTGGCACTGGACCCACTCCGCGGTTCCTGCTGGTAAGCGGGGGACGAACTGTTCCAGTACCACCTGGTCGACGATTCCCTCGGCGTTGCGATCGTTGGCCCTCAGCCACCGCCAGCAGGCATCCCGGAGCTGCTGGCCGAACGCGAACAGCCAGCCGACTTCCTCCAATTGCAGCGCGCGGAAGCGCTGGCGCTGTTGTTCCTGTGTGCGCCCCACGCGCTGGAGGACGGCCCGGCAGAGGTCCGCGTAGGCCAGCCGGCGGTCGGTGGGGAGCTGTAGCGCGGCCAGCTGTGCCTCTCCCGTGAGCAGGGGGAGGAGGCGTGCCGCACGCTGCTCCATCGGCCACCCCGAGGCATAGGCGACCTGTTCGAACAACGTGAGGAACGCCTTGGGGTCATCCTGCGGGCCCATCTTGGTGACAGTGAGGGGAGACGGGCCCGCGGCCGGAGCGCTGGTGGGCCCCGCCGACGTGAGGAGATGCCGGAACGCCTTGCGATCTTCCTGCTGGGCCAGCACCAGGGCTTCGAAGCGCCTTTCTTGTTCCTTTCGGAGTGTGACGAGTGCCTGGTGCGGGCTTTGCTGAGCCGTGGCGAGGGCGTGGACCAGGTCGGTGAACGGGGAGGATTCCATGGGGCTGCTGGGTTGGTGCTCCACTTTTTCCCGGGTTTCGGCACCACTGTAGGACTCCCTATGTGTGGGTGGAGCACAGAGGACGTCAGGACAGAGACCAAGTTCCAAAATAGCGTTTTATTGCTAGACTTTTCAGTTAAACAATAATTCATTCAAACAGACAGACACACACAACCGGCGTCTGGTTCAGGGATGAGCTACCTCCGCTCTCACTCTCCCTCCTCATATAGGGCGCGGTCACTGGGAAGACACACAAACACAGATTAATTGCTCTCAGGTGAAGTGATTCTGCCACTTACCTTCCCTGACTCCGCCCTCCTGTCACAGACCGGCGCTTGACCATGCCCCCGCTGCAACAAAATCCCTCCGCTTACACCGATACACTGCGATCTATAATGGTGTATCTTCATGTGGCCAGACATCAATGTGTCTGAACTGTTGGTTTATGCATAAATGGCAAATAAAAAAACCTTGAACTATGAGATGGAAACTTTCTGGTCTTTCTAGTGTTTCTAGTCTTCATTTAAATGGCTAAGCTTAGTATTGTAAATAGAATGGAATGTTCTACTGCTGTTTTAAAGACGTAAAACTCAACAGTTTTTAAGTGTAAACTGTTTTAAACGCAAATCAACTTGAAATCATTTCTCAGCAGGTTTAAAAGGAGTGTACCTGATGTGCATGTAAAAAGCTAACCTCAAATCCTCTGAGTTTACCTGACAAAATTTTGAAAATAATTTTGAATTTATTTTAAAGTGTTCTTTGACTTTTCATTTTTTTCTTAACACCTTTACAATTACTCAAATGCACAAACACTCATTTATGTCCCTCAGTCTTGGTCACTTTCACCTATGCATTATAAAAAAAATTATAATGTATTTAAAATTTTCAGTGTAATATTATTACGTTGATTCACTTTTTTCACTTTCAAAATAATAGATCTGTTTTTATACACTACACGGTCTGATACATGTGGTCTGAGTCTATTTCCACTAATTACAATTGCTATTTTCACCAGGCAGTTTCATCACACCAGGTTCAAGACTGATTATATAGAAGAGATGAATACAATCTAATGACAAATCAATTTTAAAAATCCCTCCGCTTACACCGATACACTGCGATCTATAATGGTGTATTATCATGTGGCCAGACATCCATGTGTCTGAACTGTTGGTTTATGCATAAATGGCAAATAAAAAAACCTTGAACTATGAGATGGAAACTTTCTGGTCTTTCTAGTGTTTCTAGTCTTCATTTAAATGGCTAAGCTTAGTACTGTTAATAGAATGAAATGTTCTACTGCTGTTTTAAAGACGTAAAACTCAACAGTTTTTAAGTGTAAACTGTTTTAAACACAAATCAATTTGAAATCATTTCTCAGTAGGTTTAAAAGGAGTGTACCTGATGTGTATGTAAAAAGCTAACCTCAAATCCTTTGACTTTACCTGACAAAATTTTGAAAATAATTTTGAATTTATTTTAAAGTGTTCTTTGACTTTTCATTTTTTTCTTAACGCCTTTACAATTACTCAAACGCACAAACACTCATTTATGTCCCTCAGTCTTGGTCACTTTCACGTATGCGTTATAAAAAAAATTATAATGTATTTAAAATTTTCAGCGTAATATTATTACGTTGATTCACTTTTTTCACTTTCAAAATAATAGATCTGTTTTTATACACTACACGGTCTGATACATGTGGTCTGAGTCTATTTCCACTAATTAGGGCCCGAGCCCTATAGGGCGAAGGCCCTATTGTTCTTGTAAGAGTTCACTATTATTATTCTTCCGTCTTCTTCTTCTTCTTCTTCTTCTTCTTTATTTTTCTCCGCTGTTGGGCCATTTTCGGGGCGCTTGCCATGGGCGAAAACGCACGAAATTTGGTGCCAGTTCTGAGAATTGCCACCGCTACTCAGAACCAAAAGCCCAAACTTGGCCGGGGCTCAGGGCCTCTATAGCGCCCCCTAAGTCGTTGTGATTTTGGCCTCCCGCATTAAGGTGCCTGGTGGCCATATAGTTGGTAGTAGTGTCATGCCATTTGGTATGCATATGTATCTCACTAAGCCGGACAAAAATGTAATGCCAATGCATTAGCCACGCCCAACAGGAAGTGAGGTAATTTCACTTTTGTGCGAAATGCATGGCCACGAAGACGGCGCAACTCCTCCTAGACCGTTCATGGGGCCCTATAGGGCGAAGGCCCTATTGTTCTTGTAAGAGTTCACTATTATTAGGGCCCGAGCCCTATAGGGCGAAGGCCCTATTGTTCTTGTAAGAGTTCACTATTATTATTCTTCTTCCGTCTTCTTCTTTATTTTTCTCCGCTGTTGGGCCATTTTCGGGGCACTTGCCATGGGCGAAAACGCACGAAATTTGGCACCAGTTCCGAGAATTGCCACCGCTACTCAGAACCAAAAGCCCAAACTTGGCCGGGGCTCAGGGCCTCTATAGCGCCCCCTAAGTCGTTGTGATTTTGGCCTCCCGCATTAAGGTGCCTGGGTGCCATGTAGTTTGTAGTAGTGGCATGCCATTTGGTACGCATATGTATCTCACTAATCCGGACAAAAATGTAATGCCAATGCATTAGCCACGCCCAACAGGAAGTGAGGTAATTTCACTTTTGTGCGAAATGCATGGGCACGAAGACGGCGCAACTCCTCCTAGACCGTTCATAGGAATGTCACCAAAATTGATACACATCATCTACAGACATGGCTGACAAAAGTTACTAAATACGTTTCACGTAGGATAAACCGTTCAGAAGTTATACGTCAATCAATTTTTGATGCAAAATTTTACATGCTTAAAAATTCATAACAAATCTTCTGATTGCTCAAAACTGCTCATACTTCACACGCAAATCAATCATTGGGCTTCTGACATGTTACCCAATTTCTGTGATTTTTCGCCACTGGGGGCGCTATTTTTGGGCAAAAAATCCAATCTTTCCTCAAATTTGGTCAAACTTCACGGCCACCCTCTTACTACCCCCCATGTCATGTGTACCACATTTTGGGAATTTTCGTCCATGGGGGGCGCTGTTTTTGGCCGACGCAATTGCTCCAAAACGGGTTTTTGGTCAATAATTCCATAATGCTTTCCCTTCACACCACTACCTTGTGATAGTACGTTGCTGTTGTAGACACTTATTTTTCCAACTCATAATCGCTCATGTACAGCACAGCGCCACCTACTGACATGGGAAAAACCAAAAAATTTATTCTTCAAAAATCTATATCTCATCTTCTGTTTACTCAATTGTCATCAAACTTCATATGCGAACTCTTCATAGCTCACGTGACATATACGCCAAATTTTGTGCACCTTCGCCCCTGGGGGTGCTGGTTATGGCACAAATGATATTGCAGCTTCTGATTTGTCAAACTTGGCAAGCAAACTCTTTACAAGACCCTTATTGGGGCGCTTGCCATGGTCGACAACGCACGAAATTTGGCTCCTTTTTCTTAGACTGCCACCGCTACTGAGAACCAGAATCCCAGATCCAGGCGGGCCTCAAGGCCTCTATAGCGCCCCCTAAGTCGTTGTGATTTTGGCCTCCCGCATAAAGGTGCCTGGTTGCCATGTAGTTTGTAGTAGTGGCATGCCATTTGGTACGCATATGTATCTCACTAAGCCGGACAAAAATGTAATGCCAATGCATTAGCCACGCCCAACAGGAAGTGAGGTAATTTCACTTTTGTGCGAAATGCATGGCCACGAAGACGGCGCAACTCCTCCTAGGCCGTTCATAGGAATGTCACCAAAATTGATAGACATCATCTACAGACATGGCTGACAAAAGTTCCTAAATACGTTTCACGTAGGATAAGCCGTTCAGAAGTTATACGTCAATCAATTTTCAATGCTAAATTTTACATGCTTAAAAATTCATAACAAATCTTCTAATTGCTCAAAACTGCTCATACTTCACACGCAAATCACTCATTGGGCTTCTGACATGCTACCCAATTTCTGTGATATTTCGCCACTGGGGGCGCTATTTTTGGGCAAAAAATCCAATCTTTCCTCAAATTTGGTCAAACTTCACGGCTACCCTCTTACTACCTCCCATGTCATGTATACCACATTTTGGGAATTTTCGTCCATGGGGGGCGCTGTTTTTGGCCGACGCAATTGCTCCAATACGGGTTTTTGGTAAATAATTCCATAATGCTTTTCCTTCACACCACTACCTTGTGATAGTACGTTGCTGTTGTAGACACTTATTTTTCCAACTCATAATCGCTCATGTACAGCATAGCGCCACCTTCTGACATGGGAAAAACCAAAACATTAATTCTTCAAAAATCAATATCTCATCTTCTATTTACTCAATCTTGATCAAACTTGATACGCACACTCTTAACAGGTCACCTGACATTTCTCCCAAGTTTTGTGACCTTTTGCCACTGGGGGCGCTGTTTTCAGGCAACAATTTATATCTCGGCTTCTGATTTGTCAAACTTGATCAAACTTGACACAACTCTTCATAGTTCCCTTGACATGTGTACCAAATTTGGTGAACTTTCACCACTGGGGGCGCTCATTGCACTGTAGCAGTTGCAGGAGAGGTGTTTACAATCATGAGGCACCAGGAGTATGTTGTTTTGGTTGCCTTTAACACACATGACTTGTGGGGGATGGGTAGGCAGTCGGGAGCAAGTGTTGTAGCGTTACATACAGACTAATTGATGTCTAACAGAAGACAATCCTATGTAGCTATAGCTTGGTGACTGATGAGGTAAATACATTAATTTGGTTGGGAAGCCATGGCATAAAATGTTCTGTCCATGACAACATCTCAGCGCACCATGTACTCTGTGTCCAATTCTGTGCTTTGTCGCCATTGTGGGAGTAATGTCTCTTGCCGAAGAAGCTGTGGAAGGTTTTTCGCAGGGACGCATGCCCCCACCCCCCTTGGCAGCTGGCGCGAGGGCCCGTCGAGGCCGCTTGCGGCTTTAATTTATTTATTCTTCCGTCTTCTTCTTCTCTTCTTCTTCTTCTTTATTTTTCTCCGCTGTTGGGCCATTTTCGGGGCGCTTGCCATGGGCGAAAACGCACGAAATTTGGCGCCAGTTCTGAGAATTGCCACCGCTACTCAGAACCAAAAGCCCAAACTTGGCCGGGGCTCAAGGCCTCTATAGCGCCCCCTAAGTTGTTGTGATTTTGGCCTCCCGCATTAAGGTGCCTGGTGGCCATATAGTTGGTAGTAGTGGCATGCCATTTGGTATGCATATGTATCTCACTAAGCCGGACAAAAATGTAATGCCAATGCATTAGCCACGCCCAACAGGAAGTGAGGTAATTTCACTTTTGTGCGAAATGCATGGCCACGAAGACGGCGCAACTCCTCCTAGACCGTTCATGGGAATGTCACCAAAATTGATACACATCATCTACAGACATGGCTGACAAAAGTTACTAAATACGTTTCACATAGGATAAACCGTTCAGAAGTTATACGTCAATCAATTTTCACTTCAAAATTTTACATGCTAAAAAATTCATAACAAATCTTCTCATTGCTCCACACTGCTCATACTTCACACGCTAATCACTCATTGGGCTTCTGACATGTTACCCAATGTCTGTGATATTTCACCACTGGGGGCGCTATTTTTGGGCAAAAAATCCAATCTTTCCTCAAATTTGGTCAAACTTCACGGCCACCCTCTTACTACCTCCCATGTCATGTATACCACATTTTGGGAATTTTCGTCCATGGGGGGGCGCTGTTTTTGGCCGACGCAATTTCTCCAAAATGGGTTTTTGGTAAATAATTCCATAATGCTTTTCCTTCACACCACTACCTTGTGATAGTACGTTGCTGTTGTGGACACTTATTTTTCCATCTCATAATCGCTCATGTACAGCATAGCGCCACCTACTGACATGGGAAAAACCAAAAAATTTATTCTTCAAAAATCTATATCTCATCTTCTATTTACTCAATTGTCATCAAACTTCATACGCAAACTCTTCATAGCTCACCTGACATATACGCCAAATTTTGTGCACTTTCGCGACTGGGGGTGCTGGTTATGGCAAAAATGATATTGCAGCTTCTGATTTGTCAAACTTGGCAGGCAAACTCTTTACAAGACCCTTATTGGGGCGCTTGCCATGGTCGACAACGCACGAAATTTTGCCCCTTTTTCTTGGACTGCCACCGCTACTGAGAACCAGAAGCCCAGATCCAGGCGGGCCTCGGGGCCTCTATAGCACCCCTAACGTGTTGTGATTTTTGCCTCTCGCTTTAAGGTGCCTGGTTGCCATGTAGTTTGTAGTAGTGGCATGCCCTTTGGTACGCATATGTATCTCGCTAAGCCGGACAAAAATCTAATGCCAATGCATTAGCCACGCCCAACAGGAAGTGAGGTTATTTCACTTTTGTGCGAAATGCATGGCCACGAAGACGGCGCAACTCCTCCTAGACCGTTCATAGGAACATCACCAAAATTGATACACATCATCTACAGACATGGCTGACAAAACTTGCTAAATACGTTTCACGTAGGATAAACCGTTCAGAAGTTATACGTCAATCACTTTTCAATGCAGAATTTCACATGCTTAAAAATTCATAACAAATCTTCTAATAGCTCAAACCTGCTCATACTTCACACGCAAATCACTCATTGGGCTTCTGACATGTTACCCAATTTCTGTGATGTTTCGCCACTGGGGACGCTATTTTTGGGCAAAAAATCCAATCTTTCCTCAAATTTAGTCAAACTTCACGGCCACCCTCTTACTACCTCCCATGTCATGTATTCCACATTTTGGGAATTTTCGTCCATGGGGGGCGCTGTTTTTGGCCGACGCAATTGCTCCAAAACGGGTTTTTGGTAAATAATTCCATAATGCTTTTCCTTCACACCACTACCTTGTGATTGGACGTTGCTGTTGTAGACACTTATTTCTCCAACTCATAATCGCTCATGTACAGCATAGCGCCACCTACTGAAAAACCAAAAAATTTATTCTCCAAAAATCTATATCTCATCTTCTATTTACTCAATTGTCATCAAACTTCATACGCAAACTCTTCATAGCTCACCTGACATGTACGCCAAACTTTGTGCACTTTCGCCCCTGGGGGTGCTGGTTATGGCAAAAATGATATTGCAGCTTCTGATTTGTCAAACTTGGCGAGCAAACTCTTTACAAGACCCTTATTGGGGCGCTTGCCATGGTCGACAACGCACACAATTTGGCTCCTTTTTCTTAGACTGCCACCGCTACTGAGAACCAGAAGCCCAGATCCAGGCGGGCCTCAGGGCCTCTATAGCGCCCCCTAACGTGTTGTGATTTTTGCCTCTCGCATTAAGGTGCCTGCTTGGCATATAGTTTCTAGCTATTATTATTATTATTAGGGCCCGAGCACCGTACAGTGAGAGACCCTATTGTTTTTGAAGGATTATTATTATTATTATTATTATTATTAGGCCCCGAGCACCGTACAGTGCGAGACCCTATTGTTGCCATGTGTCCAATTCTGTGCTTTGTCGCCATTGTGGGAGTAATGTCTCTTGCCGCAGAAGCTGTGGAAGGTATTTCGCGGGGACGCGTGCCCCCGCCCCCCTTGGCCGCTGGCGCGAGGGCCCGTCGAGGCCGCTTGCGGCTTTAATTACAATTGCTATTTTCACCAGGCAGTTTCATCGCACCAGGTTCAATACTGATTATATAGAAGAGATGAATACAATCTAATGACAAATCAATTTTAAAAATCCCTCCGCTTACACCGATACACTGCCATCTATAATAGTGTACCATCATGTGGCCAGATATCAATGTGGCCAGATATCAATGTGTCTGAACTGTTGGTTTATGCATAAATGGCAAATAAAAAAACCTTGACCTTGAATTATGAGATGGAAAATTTCTGGTCTTTCTAGTGTTTCTAGTCTTCATTTAAATGGCAAAGCTTAGTACTGTAAATAGAATGGAAAGTTCTACTGCTGTTTTAAAGACGTAAAACTCAACAGTTTTTAAGTGTAAACTGTTTTAAACACAAATCAATTTGAAATCATTTCTCAGCAGGTTTAAAAGGAGTGTACCTGATGTGTATGTTAAAAGCTAACCTCAAATCCTCTGAGTTTACCTGACAAAATTTTTAAAATAATTTTGAATTTATTTTAAAGTGTTCTTTGACTTTTCATTTTTTTCTTACCGCCTTTACAATTACTCAAATGCACAAACACTCATTTATGTCCCTCAGTCTTGGTCACTTTCACCTATGCATTATAAAAAAATTATAATGTATTTAAAATTTTCAGCGTAATATTATTACGTTGATTCACTTTTTTCACTTTCAAAATAATAGATGTGTTTTTATACACTACACGGTCTGATACATGTGGTCTGAGTCTATTTCCACTAATTACAATTGCTATTTTCACCAGGCAGTTTCATCACACCAGGTTCAAGACTGATTATATAGAAGAGATGAATACAATCTAATGACAAATCAATTTTAAAAATCCCTCCGCTTACACCGATACACTACGATCTATAATGGTGTATTATCATGTGGCCAGACATCCATGTGTCTGAACTGTTGGTTTATGCATAAATGGCAAATAAAAAAACCTTGAACTATGAGATGGAAACTTTCTGGTCTTTCTAGTGTTTCTAGTCTTCATTTAAATGGCTAAGCTTAGTACTGTAAATAGAATGGAATGTTCTACTGCTGTTCTATTTCGTTTCTCCTGACCGCCACAGGCGGTGCTTTCAGCACATGGATATCCATCACACGAACGTGCAGGTCGAGTAATAGTAACAACAAAGTCACGTGTGCCCTGGGTGATGTCACCCCGTGACCCCAGCACAAAAGACCGGTGAACCCAGGAAGTGACCTCTTGCATCTTCTCGCGTTTTGCAGGTTGCGAGTTGGATTGGAGTTTGGAAATTTGGACAAAGCGCCGTGTTAGTTTCATTACCCGTGGGGTTGGCGCTGTGCTTACGCATCCTCCAAGAAACTGTGTT